>NC_066864.1:21352995-21605545 GCF_025177605.1 Cucumis melo | reverse complement strand
TTAATGGAAACCATAGAGGGAAACAATGAAGCTGCTAACTTCAAGTGATGATTCAAGAGTTTATCTTAAACCACGTAGGTGCAAGTTGGCAATATCTTTCAAGAGAATGGAGAACAAAGCGTACACTTTCCATAATGTTTCCAAAGCAGAATATCATTTTAAACATATTGCCTACTCTTCAATAATGAGCCCACTAGAAGATATAATCAAGTAGATAGAAAACAACAAAGACAAACTACAAAATTTGAAGGAGACAACGTAACATTAAATTACACCTAGTTTCATATCGCCTTCTTTGCAAGTTAGAGATATCAATACAATTAGAAACTAAAGATCTTTCATGTAACAACCCGGTCTTTTAAGGTCCCTGACCAGGGTCATTACTACTATGCATGCAATTTTAAAACAAAAATTGGTTGGCCATTAGGCACACAAATCTAGCTGACCTGAAAGTACACAAATCTAGTGTGTACATAGCTATAGGTAGAAGGGTAGTTGCCACTAAGTTATACACTCAACGTGCAACAAGGGGTCTCACATTATATAATCATGTCATAGTAACTTATAACTTTATAGCACGTTCTTATAAATTGTCAGTCATAAACCACACATGGCATCGAATAAAGTTTCTCAGAATGCCTTAAAATTTAATTACATTTTGCCTGTCTCAAAGGCATTCTAGGAGGTTTAAACCTGATATATATCTAGATAATCTTCCATTTTGGCTTACCGAACTCTTTTGAAATTCTAAAATATTGACCCTAAACAATTTTCAACTTTCATACCCCTTAATCGAAGCTGTAAATTCATTATAAAAAAAGGTTCTTAAATGTTTTACCCAAGCTGTCCTTTGTCAAGAAAATGTCTCGGAACCATCGATAATGATAACACAAATTATAGCATTAAAATTGAGCTCAAAAGTGACTTGGAGCAACACCACCAAAGAAACTCATATAAAACGGCACAACCTTGCTAAAGAAGGTTCGAAATGTAGGTTACGGTAGCTGGATGCAGATCAGCGTAAGATTGCGGTGGCAACTGCGTGGATTTCCCTTCTGCACACATGAGAGAAAGAAACTTTCGAAGGGAGAGAAGGGGCGATCGACAGTGATCCGATCGATGACTGGTAGAAGTAAACGACGGGTGGTGGCTGATTATGGCGTGTGGATGTGGCAAGGTCTCGAGTGAGAGAAAACACTAACGATGGGTTGGCCATGCCGACAGCAGAGCAGCGTCACGATGTGACTGGCGGCAATAAAGTTTGCGTTCAGTGGTTGGCCGTCGAGAGGGTTAGAGAGAGAGAGTAAGCTAGATGATGTCAGGATTGCGGGTTTCACCCTATAACCAAAGATTCATAATTTATTCCTCTATTTCCCTTTGTGGGGGAGGGGGAATGGGGGAGGGGTTTGACATGTATGGGTATATTTCTTTTATTTAAAAATAAAAATTAAATATGTAACAACGTTTTTAAAAAGTTTCAAATATAGCAAAGTTCAGTGACAGACTCCAATCGAGACTTTTATGGGCTATCAGTGATGGACCAATATTTTTCAGTATGGTCTATCATTAATAGACCGCTAGGTGTTTATAGTTACTTATACGTTTGTGATTAATAAACCATATACTATGAAAAAGAAAGAAATAAAAATACATAGTTGGTTAAAAAGAATATTTATTCACATATATTACACTATTATTAATCAATTTTGTGCACATAGTGCTTGAACTACCAATCTTGCAGATAAATTTGTAGCATCGCCTAATCCAAATGACTTTGCAGATACATCAATTGAACAACTTTCCATGCCAATGCAAGCTTTTTCCACGAAAAGAGCACTGTTTGTCACATCCCATGAACCTTGCTTAAACGAACCACATTTTCCCTCTGGATTTCCATAGCTAGCAAATTGGATTTCAGAGATGACATGTCCTCCCTGACAAGACAACTCTAATGTGCTTCCTTCATTAGCATTTGCACATATAGTTCCTATTGTGATTGTTTGAACCGACACGTGTTGTGGATTTCCACCAATTTCTTCAAATAAAATCAATGTGTTTGTGTTGCTCGAAAGAAATGATCTTGGAACATGATACCATCTTTGAGAAGGATTTCCACAGTTTTGCACACATTTGCTAGGGTTGTATGCACCTCTATAGTCACATGTTGCGCTGCAACTATCATTGCCAGCAATGAAAGATGGCCAAAATCGGCCTATGCTTTGCCCATTTACCCAAGCTTGGCCTTTTCCCATTCCTTGCATGTCCAAGACTACTGGGTCAATTCCACCAGGTGTCTTAAAGCTAGTCTTGTACCATGTCATTCGCCTTCCGATAGATTTTTGATTTAGTGCAATCCAATTTGTTCTCTGTGAGAACATTGGGTTGTAAATTTGCTTCATTTCTCCATTTAATCCAACCTTATAAGACCACAAATTTGATGACAAATCAGTTTTCACGTTTCCATCTCCAATTAGATAGATGGGACCTCCATCGATTCCCGTTGGCACCATATCATAAAATGCGTCGTAATTCTTCAACCCAACTGTGGCACTCAAAAGAGTTATTGTGTTGGTTCCTGATTTTAGTAGAACCGGTTTCTCAAACACAAAACTCTGGCCATTACTCCCCCACTGCGACCCAATGTATCTTTTATTAACGAAAGCATGAATAACATGACCCTTTGTATTCACTTGGAGAGTCACATTTTGAAGTGAAGATGTTCCGTTAGTGTCAACACTCGTCATGTACCAGAAGTAGTCGCTGAAATCAACCGTGACCCTTTTTTGTTCCAAAAGAAGGTTTGCCGCAAATTTACCATTTCCTTGCAGTGTGTCTTTCATAGGTTCTGGAGCCCAAGCCCACGAGAGTTGTGCATTTTCCTTCTCATTTTGCTCCTTCACGAACATAGACGTTTGAGAATTTACTTTTGCAGTGTTGTAAACCTCCTTGTTGCAACCATCAAGAATGCTCACAGACCAAGCTGGTACAAAATATTTTCCATCTGCTTGTAGATCTATGGTGGCATCATTTTTTCCATCTGTGTTGCTTAGAAAGCAAAACCTCTCCCCTGTTGTTGGATTAAAGAATTTCGTTAAAGTTGCAGAGCTACCAAAGTTTTGGTCTGAGCGTGTGCCGTTAGTGAGAATCTTCTCTCCTAACTTGATTGATGCGTGGAGTTGTTTGAGATGCCCCCATTTAGGTTGATTCAAGTTCCCATACTCATCAAGTGGGGCGTTGTAATCGTAAGATGTAGTGATGAATGGACCTCCCGATGTTCTTCCAAAGTTGGTGCCTCCATGATACATGTAATAATTGTTGAAGATGCCGCCAGATTGAAAAAATCTTGCCACAGAAAATGCTACATCTTCTGCAGTTCTGTAAGGGTCTTTGTCGCCCCATTTCTTGAACCATCCCACCCAATTTTCAGTGAACATTTTTGGGCTCTTAGGATTGTTCGGAGTAAAGTTGTCACAGTAGAATCCATTGCACGTATTAATGATAGGTTGTGGGGCATCACTTTGTTGGCACATGATCCATGGAACGCCAATATTGAGAGATTCGGCCATTTGAGCACACCAATTGATATATGCTTTTCCTGCATCTCCATAAGCTGGTGTCATCACATTTCCATACTCATTCTCGATTTGAGCTAATATTATTGGCCCTCCTTGTGAAGCAAAGAGATTGGCTTGTTTACACATATTCACTATCTTTGTCGTGAAAGTTTGCATTTCATTCTTGTAGACTTGATTGTTAGTACGGAGTTGGATTCCTGGCATATTGTGCAACCACACTGGAAAGCCTCCGTAGTTCCACTCGGCACACACGTAAGGACCAATCCTCATGACAACATAAAGTCCAGCATCTTGGATGAGCTGGAAGAATTTAATAAAATCTAAACGTCCAGAGAAATCATATTTTCGTCGTTGTGGCTCGTGACGATCCCAAAAAATGTATGTCTCAATTGCATCAAGTCCACCATCTTTAGCTTTTTGAATAAGATCAGGCCACATTGCTTCAGTGCTGCGTGGATAATGAATTGAGCCTGAAAAGATAATACGTCGTTCTCCGTTGATAATTATCGCATTTGAATCATATGAAACATTGTCTCCTATGCAAAAAGTCAAGCAAGCTAGAGTTGCAACAAGCCATTGAAGCTTAAACATCTTCGATCCCACAACTTATGTCTTTGGTTTATTTGTTTCCTGAATCGATGTGTTTATTTATATAGAATACATATAGTGATAAGGTGAGAGTTCTTTCCTATCTATATTTGTGTTCAAGGTTGTTGATCAATTCTAAACATAGAAAAGCGGCTGACAAAAGTTTTTCGATATGAGTTGCATCCTCTGAAATTGAAGAATTCTAGTTGACCTTAATCCCTCAAATAACCTTTTACCGAATTACAACTATTGTACGCAATTAAAAAGGTTGTGTTTTTTTCCACAGGACAACTTAGGATTCTATTTTTCATTTTTCACATTTGGCCTCATGTTGTAAGCCAACAACTTTAAGGTCAAGCTATTGTAATATGAGCAATTGAATGTAAATAGATAGATAGATATTATATTTGCACCAAACGCAAAGATGACATCAAGATATTTATTTAACAACCCTCTTAAACTGTAGATTTAAATCATTCTCATTATACTCAATTAGCATTAAAACTAATTAATTAAAATTCATGTTCAAATTAATTAAAGATTTTAGTTGTTTGTGAAAATATTGTTTCATTATTTAAAATACTTCTCTAACTTACATATCATGACGTGGGATGTGTGATGTGTGATGGTTGAAACATTGAAGGTAAATGAATCCAAGTGACCCTAGAGGGAACAAAAAAAGAGATGATAAACCGAATAATAGGAAGTAACATATTTTCGGGAGAAAACAAAATTACAAAAAGATAAACTGTTGAAAATTTAATTTATGTCAATATCGAGAAATTCTCTTCAACTACCATCAAAACCATGATACTGTAAAACAAAAAAATGATAGGGTTCAGTTGTAACAGGATAGTTCGTCGTCATCATTTTATGAGTTAAAAAAATTACTTCTGGATAACCTCTTATCTATAAGTTTTGCAAGCATGATGCATCTCCCTTTCTTCAACTTTAATGGAAACCATAGAGGGAAACAATGAAGCTGCTAACTTCAAGTGATGATTCAAGAGTTTATCTTAAACCACGTAGGTGCAAGTTGGCAATATCTTTCAAGAGAATGGAGAACAAAGCGTACACTTTCCATAATGTTTCCAAAGCAGAATATCATTTTAAACATATTGCCTACTCTTCAATAATGAGCCCACTAGAAGATATAATCAAGTAGATAGAAAACAACAAAGACAAACTACAAAATTTGAAGGAGACAACGTAACATTAAATTACACCTAGTTTCATATCGCCTTCTTTGCAAGTTAGAGATATCAATACAATTAGAAACTAAAGATCTTTCATGTAACAACCCGGTCTTTTAAGGTCCCTGACCAGGGTCATTACTACTATGCATGCAATTTTAAAACAAAAATTGGTTGGCCATTAGGCACACAAATCTAGCTGACCTGAAAGTACACAAATCTAGTGTGTACATAGCTATAGGTAGAAGGGTAGTTGCCACTAAGTTATACACTCAACGTGCAACAAGGGGTCTCACATTATATAATCATGTCATAGTAACTTATAACTTTATAGCACGTTCTTATAAATTGTCAGTCATAAACCACACATGGCATCGAATAAAGTTTCTCAGAATGCCTTAAAATTTAATTACATTTTGCCTGTCTCAAAGGCATTCTAGGAGGTTTAAACCTGATATATATCTAGATAATCTTCCATTTTGGCTTACCGAACTCTTTTGAAATTCTAAAATATTGACCCTAAACAATTTTCAACTTTCATACCCCTTAATCGAAGCTGTAAATTCATTATAAAAAAAGGTTCTTAAATGTTTTACCCAAGCTGTCCTTTGTCAAGAAAATGTCTCGGAACCATCGATAATGATAACACAAATTATAGCATTAAAATTGAGCTCAAAAGTGACTTGGAGCAACACCACCAAAGAAACTCATATAAAACGGCACAACCTTGCTAAAGAAGGTTCGAAATGTAGGTTACGGTAGCTGGATGCAGATCAGCGTAAGATTGCGGTGGCAACTGCGTGGATTTCCCTTCTGCACACATGAGAGAAAGAAACTTTCGAAGGGAGAGAAGGGGCGATCGACAGTGATCCGATCGATGACTGGTAGAAGTAAACGACGGGTGGTGGCTGATTATGGCGTGTGGATGTGGCAAGGTCTCGAGTGAGAGAAAACACTAACGATGGGTTGGCCATGCCGACAGCAGAGCAGCGTCACGATGTGACTGGCGGCAATAAAGTTTGCGTTCAGTGGTTGGCCGTCGAGAGGGTTAGAGAGAGAGAGTAAGCTAGATGATGTCAGGATTGCGGGTTTCACCCTATAACCAAAGATTCATAATTTATTCCTCTATTTCCCTTTGTGGGGGAGGGGGAATGGGGGAGGGGTTTGACATGTATGGGTATATTTCTTTTATTTAAAAATAAAAATTAAATATGTAACAACGTTTTTAAAAAGTTTCAAATATAGCAAAGTTCAGTGACAGACTCCAATCGAGACTTTTATGGGCTATCAGTGATGGACCAATATTTTTCAGTATGGTCTATCATTAATAGACCGCTAGGTGTTTATAGTTACTTATACGTTTGTGATTAATAAACCATATACTATGAAAAAGAAAGAAATAAAAATACATAGTTGGTTAAAAAGAATATTTATTCACATATATTACACTATTATTAATCAATTTTGTGCACATAGTGCTTGAACTACCAATCTTGCAGATAAATTTGTAGCATCGCCTAATCCAAATGACTTTGCAGATACATCAATTGAACAACTTTCCATGCCAATGCAAGCTTTTTCCACGAAAAGAGCACTGTTTGTCACATCCCATGAACCTTGCTTAAACGAACCACATTTTCCCTCTGGATTTCCATAGCTAGCAAATTGGATTTCAGAGATGACATGTCCTCCCTGACAAGACAACTCTAATGTGCTTCCTTCATTAGCATTTGCACATATAGTTCCTATTGTGATTGTTTGAACCGACACGTGTTGTGGATTTCCACCAATTTCTTCAAATAAAATCAATGTGTTTGTGTTGCTCGAAAGAAATGATCTTGGAACATGATACCATCTTTGAGAAGGATTTCCACAGTTTTGCACACATTTGCTAGGGTTGTATGCACCTCTATAGTCACATGTTGCGCTGCAACTATCATTGCCAGCAATGAAAGATGGCCAAAATCGGCCTATGCTTTGCCCATTTACCCAAGCTTGGCCTTTTCCCATTCCTTGCATGTCCAAGACTACTGGGTCAATTCCACCAGGTGTCTTAAAGCTAGTCTTGTACCATGTCATTCGCCTTCCGATAGATTTTTGATTTAGTGCAATCCAATTTGTTCTCTGTGAGAACATTGGGTTGTAAATTTGCTTCATTTCTCCATTTAATCCAACCTTATAAGACCACAAATTTGATGACAAATCAGTTTTCACGTTTCCATCTCCAATTAGATAGATGGGACCTCCATCGATTCCCGTTGGCACCATATCATAAAATGCGTCGTAATTCTTCAACCCAACTGTGGCACTCAAAAGAGTTATTGTGTTGGTTCCTGATTTTAGTAGAACCGGTTTCTCAAACACAAAACTCTGGCCATTACTCCCCCACTGCGACCCAATGTATCTTTTATTAACGAAAGCATGAAGAACATGACCCTTTGTATTCACTTGGAGAGTCACATTTTGAAGTGAAGATGTTCCGTTAGTGTCAACACTCGTCATGTACCAGAAGTAGTCGCTGAAATCAACCGTGACCCTTTTTTGTTCCAAAAGAAGGTTTGCCGCAAATTTACCATTTCCTTGCAGTGTGTCTTTCATAGGTTCTGGAGCCCAAGCCCACGAGAGTTGTGCATTTTCCTTCTCATTTTGCTCCTTCACGAACATAGACGTTTGAGAATTTACTTTTGCAGTGTTGTAAACCTCCTTGTTGCAACCATCAAGAATGCTCACAGACCAAGCTGGTACAAAATATTTTCCATCTGCTTGTAGATCTATGGTGGCATCATTTTTTCCATCTGTGTTGCTTAGAAAGCAAAACCTCTCCCCTGTTGTTGGATTAAAGAATTTCGTTAAAGTTGCAGAGCTACCAAAGTTTTGGTCTGAGCGTGTGCCGTTAGTGAGAATCTTCTCTCCTAACTTGATTGATGCGTGGAGTTGTTTGAGATGCCCCCATTTAGGTTGATTCAAGTTCCCATACTCATCAAGTGGGGCGTTGTAATCGTAAGATGTAGTGATGAATGGACCTCCCGATGTTCTTCCAAAGTTGGTGCCTCCATGATACATGTAATAATTGTTGAAGATGCCGCCAGATTGAAAAAATCTTGCCACAGAAAATGCTACATCTTCTGCAGTTCTGTAAGGGTCTTTGTCGCCCCATTTCTTGAACCATCCCACCCAATTTTCAGTGAACATTTTTGGGCTCTTAGGATTGTTCGGAGTAAAGTTGTCACAGTAGAATCCATTGCACGTATTAATGATAGGTTGTGGGGCATCACTTTGTTGGCACATGATCCATGGAACGCCAATATTGAGAGATTCGGCCATTTGAGCACACCAATTGATATATGCTTTTCCTGCATCTCCATAAGCTGGTGTCATCACATTTCCATACTCATTCTCGATTTGAGCTAATATTATTGGCCCTCCTTGTGAAGCAAAGAGATTGGCTTGTTTACACATATTCACTATCTTTGTCGTGAAAGTTTGCATTTCATTCTTGTAGACTTGATTGTTAGTACGGAGTTGGATTCCTGGCATATTGTGCAACCACACTGGAAAGCCTCCGTAGTTCCACTCGGCACACACGTAAGGACCAATCCTCATGACAACATAAAGTCCAGCATCTTGGATGAGCTGGAAGAATTTAATAAAATCTAAACGTCCAGAGAAATCATATTTTCGTCGTTGTGGCTCGTGACGATCCCAAAAAATGTATGTCTCAATTGCATCAAGTCCACCATCTTTAGCTTTTTGAATAAGATCAGGCCACATTGCTTCAGTGCTGCGTGGATAATGAATTGAGCCTGAAAAGATAATACGTCGTTCTCCGTTGATAATTATCGCATTTGAATCATATGAAACATTGTCTCCTATGCAAAAAGTCAAGCAAGCTAGAGTTGCAACAAGCCATTGAAGCTTAAACATCTTCGATCCCACAACTTATGTCTTTGGTTTATTTGTTTCCTGAATCGATGTGTTTATTTATATAGAATACATATAGTGATAAGGTGAGAGTTCTTTCCTATCTATATTTGTGTTCAAGGTTGTTGATCAATTCTAAACATAGAAAAGCGGCTGACAAAAGTTTTTCGATATGAGTTGCATCCTCTGAAATTGAAGAATTCTAGTTGACCTTAATCCCTCAAATAACCTTTTACCGAATTACAACTATTGTACGCAATTAAAAAGGTTGTGTTTTTTTCCACAGGACAACTTAGGATTCTATTTTTCATTTTTCACATTTGGCCTCATGTTGTAAGCCAACAACTTTAAGGTCAAGCTATTGTAATATGAGCAATTGAATGTAAATAGATAGATAGATATTATATTTGCACCAAACGCAAAGATGACATCAAGATATTTATTTAACAACCCTCTTAAACTGTAGATTTAAATCATTCTCATTATACTCAATTAGCATTAAAACTAATTAATTAAAATTCATGTTCAAATTAATTAAAGATTTTAGTTGTTTGTGAAAATATTGTTTCATTATTTAAAATACTTCTCTAACTTACATATCATGACGTGGGATGTGTGATGTGTGATGGTTGAAACATTGAAGGTAAATGAATCCAAGTGACCCTAGAGGGAACAAAAAAAGAGATGATAAACCGAATAATAGGAAGTAACATATTTTCGGGAGAAAACAAAATTACAAAAAGATAAACTGTTGAAAATTTAATTTATGTCAATATCGAGAAATTCTCTTCAACTACCATCAAAACCATGATACTGTAAAACAAAAAAATGATAGGGTTCAGTTGTAACAGGATAGTTCGTCGTCATCATTTTATGAGTTAAAAAAATTACTTCTGGATAACCTCTTATCTATAAGTTTTGCAAGCATGATGCATCTCCCTTTCTTCAACTTTAATGGAAACCATAGAGGGAAACAATGAAGCTGCTAACTTCAAGTGATGATTCAAGAGTTTATCTTAAACCACGTAGGTGCAAGTTGGCAATATCTTTCAAGAGAATGGAGAACAAAGCGTACACTTTCCATAATGTTTCCAAAGCAGAATATCATTTTAAACATATTGCCTACTCTTCAATAATGAGCCCACTAGAAGATATAATCAAGTAGATAGAAAACAACAAAGACAAACTACAAAATTTGAAGGAGACAACGTAACATTAAATTACACCTAGTTTCATATCGCCTTCTTTGCAAGTTAGAGATATCAATACAATTAGAAACTAAAGATCTTTCATGTAACAACCCGGTCTTTTAAGGTCCCTGACCAGGGTCATTACTACTATGCATGCAATTTTAAAACAAAAATTGGTTGGCCATTAGGCACACAAATCTAGCTGACCTGAAAGTACACAAATCTAGTGTGTACATAGCTATAGGTAGAAGGGTAGTTGCCACTAAGTTATACACTCAACGTGCAACAAGGGGTCTCACATTATATAATCATGTCATAGTAACTTATAACTTTATAGCACGTTCTTATAAATTGTCAGTCATAAACCACACATGGCATCGAATAAAGTTTCTCACAATGCCTTAAAATTTAATTACATTTTGCCTGTCTCAAAGGCATTCTAGGAGGTTTAAACCTGATATATATCTAGATAATCTTCCATTTTGGCTTACCGAACTCTTTTGAAATTCTAAAATATTGACCCTAAACAATTTTCAACTTTCATACCCCTTAATCGAAGCTGTAAATTCATTATAAAAAAAGGTTCTTAAATGTTTTACCCAAGCTGTCCTTTGTCAAGAAAATGTCTCGGAACCATCGATAATGATAACACAAATTATAGCATTAAAATTGAGCTCAAAAGTGACTTGGAGCAACACCACCAAAGAAACTCATATAAAACGGCACAACCTTGCTAAAGAAGGTTCGAAATGTAGGTTACGGTAGCTGGATGCAGATCAGCGTAAGATTGCGGTGGCAACTGCGTGGATTTCCCTTCTGCACACATGAGAGAAAGAAACTTTCGAAGGGAGAGAAGGGGCGATCGACAGTGATCCGATCGATGACTGGTAGAAGTAAACGACGGGTGGTGGCTGATTATGGCGTGTGGATGTGGCAAGGTCTCGAGTGAGAGAAAACACTAACGATGGGTTGGCCATGCCGACAGCAGAGCAGCGTCACGATGTGACTGGCGGCAATAAAGTTTGCGTTCAGTGGTTGGCCGTCGAGAGGGTTAGAGAGAGAGAGTAAGCTAGATGATGTCAGGATTGCGGGTTTCACCCTATAACCAAAGATTCATAATTTATTCCTCTATTTCCCTTTGTGGGGGAGGGGGAATGGGGGAGGGGTTTGACATGTATGGGTATATTTCTTTTATTTAAAAATAAAAATTAAATATGTAACAACGTTTTTAAAAAGTTTCAAATATAGCAAAGTTCAGTGACAGACTCCAATCGAGACTTTTATGGGCTATCAGTGATGGACCAATATTTTTCAGTATGGTCTATCATTAATAGACCGCTAGGTGTTTATAGTTACTTATACGTTTGTGATTAATAAACCATATACTATGAAAAAGAAAGAAATAAAAATACATAGTTGGTTAAAAAGAATATTTATTCACATATATTACACTATTATTAATCAATTTTGTGCACATAGTGCTTGAACTACCAATCTTGCAGATAAATTTGTAGCATCGCCTAATCCAAATGACTTTGCAGATACATCAATTGAACAACTTTCCATGCCAATGCAAGCTTTTTCCACGAAAAGAGCACTGTTTGTCACATCCCATGAACCTTGCTTAAACGAACCACATTTTCCCTCTGGATTTCCATAGCTAGCAAATTGGATTTCAGAGATGACATGTCCTCCCTGACAAGACAACTCTAATGTGCTTCCTTCATTAGCATTTGCACATATAGTTCCTATTGTGATTGTTTGAACCGACACGTGTTGTGGATTTCCACCAATTTCTTCAAATAAAATCAATGTGTTTGTGTTGCTCGAAAGAAATGATCTTGGAACATGATACCATCTTTGAGAAGGATTTCCACAGTTTTGCACACATTTGCTAGGGTTGTATGCACCTCTATAGTCACATGTTGCGCTGCAACTATCATTGCCAGCAATGAAAGATGGCCAAAATCGGCCTATGCTTTGCCCATTTACCCAAGCTTGGCCTTTTCCCATTCCTTGCATGTCCAAGACTACTGGGTCAATTCCACCAGGTGTCTTAAAGCTAGTCTTGTACCATGTCATTCGCCTTCCGATAGATTTTTGATTTAGTGCAATCCAATTTGTTCTCTGTGAGAACATTGGGTTGTAAATTTGCTTCATTTCTCCATTTAATCCAACCTTATAAGACCACAAATTTGATGACAAATCAGTTTTCACGTTTCCATCTCCAATTAGATAGATGGGACCTCCATCGATTCCCGTTGGCACCATATCATAAAATGCGTCGTAATTCTTCAACCCAACTGTGGCACTCAAAAGAGTTATTGTGTTGGTTCCTGATTTTAGTAGAACCGGTTTCTCAAACACAAAACTCTGGCCATTACTCCCCCACTGCGACCCAATGTATCTTTTATTAACGAAAGCATGAAGAACATGACCCTTTGTATTCACTTGGAGAGTCACATTTTGAAGTGAAGATGTTCCGTTAGTGTCAACACTCGTCATGTACCAGAAGTAGTCGCTGAAATCAACCGTGACCCTTTTTTGTTCCAAAAGAAGGTTTGCCGCAAATTTACCATTTCCTTGCAGTGTGTCTTTCATAGGTTCTGGAGCCCAAGCCCACGAGAGTTGTGCATTTTCCTTCTCATTTTGCTCCTTCACGAACATAGACGTTTGAGAATTTACTTTTGCAGTGTTGTAAACCTCCTTGTTGCAACCATCAAGAATGCTCACAGACCAAGCTGGTACAAAATATTTTCCATCTGCTTGTAGATCTATGGTGGCATCATTTTTTCCATCTGTGTTGCTTAGAAAGCAAAACCTCTCCCCTGTTGTTGGATTAAAGAATTTCGTTAAAGTTGCAGAGCTACCAAAGTTTTGGTCTGAGCGTGTGCCGTTAGTGAGAATCTTCTCTCCTAACTTGATTGATGCGTGGAGTTGTTTGAGATGCCCCCATTTAGGTTGATTCAAGTTCCCATACTCATCAAGTGGGGCGTTGTAATCGTAAGATGTAGTGATGAATGGACCTCCCGATGTTCTTCCAAAGTTGGTGCCTCCATGATACATGTAATAATTGTTGAAGATGCCGCCAGATTGAAAAAATCTTGCCACAGAAAATGCTACATCTTCTGCAGTTCTGTAAGGGTCTTTGTCGCCCCATTTCTTGAACCATCCCACCCAATTTTCAGTGAACATTTTTGGGCTCTTAGGATTGTTCGGAGTAAAGTTGTCACAGTAGAATCCATTGCACGTATTAATGATAGGTTGTGGGGCATCACTTTGTTGGCACATGATCCATGGAACGCCAATATTGAGAGATTCGGCCATTTGAGCACACCAATTGATATATGCTTTTCCTGCATCTCCATAAGCTGGTGTCATCACATTTCCATACTCATTCTCGATTTGAGCTAATATTATTGGCCCTCCTTGTGAAGCAAAGAGATTGGCTTGTTTACACATATTCACTATCTTTGTCGTGAAAGTTTGCATTTCATTCTTGTAGACTTGATTGTTAGTACGGAGTTGGATTCCTGGCATATTGTGCAACCACACTGGAAAGCCTCCGTAGTTCCACTCGGCACACACGTAAGGACCAATCCTCATGACAACATAAAGTCCAGCATCTTGGATGAGCTGGAAGAATTTAATAAAATCTAAACGTCCAGAGAAATCATATTTTCGTCGTTGTGGCTCGTGACGATCCCAAAAAATGTATGTCTCAATTGCATCAAGTCCACCATCTTTAGCTTTTTGAATAAGATCAGGCCACATTGCTTCAGTGCTGCGTGGATAATGAATTGAGCCTGAAAAGATAATACGTCGTTCTCCGTTGATAATTATCGCATTTGAATCATATGAAACATTGTCTCCTATGCAAAAAGTCAAGCAAGCTAGAGTTGCAACAAGCCATTGAAGCTTAAACATCTTCGATCCCACAACTTATGTCTTTGGTTTATTTGTTTCCTGAATCGATGTGTTTATTTATATAGAATACATATAGTGATAAGGTGAGAGTTCTTTCCTATCTATATTTGTGTTCAAGGTTGTTGATCAATTCTAAACATAGAAAAGCGGCTGACAAAAGTTTTTCGATATGAGTTGCATCCTCTGAAATTGAAGAATTCTAGTTGACCTTAATCCCTCAAATAACCTTTTACCGAATTACAACTATTGTACGCAATTAAAAAGGTTGTGTTTTTTTCCACAGGACAACTTAGGATTCTATTTTTCATTTTTCACATTTGGCCTCATGTTGTAAGCCAACAACTTTAAGGTCAAGCTATTGTAATATGAGCAATTGAATGTAAATAGATAGATAGATATTATATTTGCACCAAACGCAAAGATGACATCAAGATATTTATTTAACAACCCTCTTAAACTGTAGATTTAAATCATTCTCATTATACTCAATTAGCATTAAAACTAATTAATTAAAATTCATGTTCAAATTAATTAAAGATTTTAGTTGTTTGTGAAAATATTGTTTCATTATTTAAAATACTTCTCTAACTTACATATCATGACGTGGGATGTGTGATGTGTGATGGTTGAAACATTGAAGGTAAATGAATCCAAGTGACCCTAGAGGGAACAAAAAAAGAGATGATAAACCGAATAATAGGAAGTAACATATTTTCGGGAGAAAACAAAATTACAAAAAGATAAACTGTTGAAAATTTAATTTATGTCAATATCGAGAAATTCTCTTCAACTACCATCAAAACCATGATACTGTAAAACAAAAAAATGATAGGGTTCAGTTGTAACAGGATAGTTCGTTGTCATCATTTTATGAGTTAAAAAAATTACTTCTGGATAACCTCTTATCTATAAGTTTTGCAAGCATGATGCATCTCCCTTTCTTCAACTTTAATGGAAACCATAGAGGGAAACAATGAAGCTGCTAACTTCAAGTGATGATTCAAGAGTTTATCTTAAACCACGTAGGTGCAAGTTGGCAATATCTTTCAAGAGAATGGAGAACAAAGCGTACACTTTCCATAATGTTTCCAAAGCAGAATATCATTTTAAACATATTGCCTACTCTTCAATAATGAGCCCACTAGAAGATATAATCAAGTAGATAGAAAACAACAAAGACAAACTACAAAATTTGAAGGAGACAACGTAACATTAAATTACACCTAGTTTCATATCGCCTTCTTTGCAAGTTAGAGATATCAATACAATTAGAAACTAAAGATCTTTCATGTAACAACCCGATCTTTTAAGGTCCCTGACCAGGGTCATTACTACTATGCATGCAATTTTAAAACAAAAATTGGTTGGCCATTAGGCACACAAATCTAGCTGACCTGAAAGTACACAAATCTAGTGTGTACATAGCTATAGGTAGAAGGGTAGTTGCCACTAAGTTATACACTCAACGTGCAACAAGGGGTCTCACATTATATAATCATGTCATAGTAACTTATAACTTTATAGCACGTTCTTATAAATTGTCAGTCATAAACCACACATGGCATCGAATAAAGTTTCTCAGAATGCCTTAAAATTTAATTACATTTTGCCTGTCTCAAAGGCATTCTAGGAGGTTTAAACCTGATATATATCTAGATAATCTTCCATTTTGGCTTACCGAACTCTTTTGAAATTCTAAAATATTGACCCTAAACAATTTTCAACTTTCATACCCCTTAATCGAAGCTGTAAATTCATTATAAAAAAAGGTTCTTAAATGTTTTACCCAAGCTGTCCTTTGTCAAGAAAATGTCTCGGAACCATCGATAATGATAACACAAATTATAGCATTAAAATTGAGCTCAAAAGTGACTTGGAGCAACACCACCAAAGAAACTCATATAAAACGGCACAACCTTGCTAAAGAAGGTTCGAAATGTAGGTTACGGTAGCTGGATGCAGATCAGCGTAAGATTGCGGTGGCAACTGCGTGGATTTCCCTTCTGCACACATGAGAGAAAGAAACTTTCGAAGGGAGAGAAGGGGCGATCGACAGTGATCCGATCGATGACTGGTAGAAGTAAACGACGGGTGGTGGCTGATTATGGCGTGTGGATGTGGCAAGGTCTCGAGTGAGAGAAAACACTAACGATGGGTTGGCCATGCCGACAGCAGAGCAGCGTCACGATGTGACTGGCGGCAATAAAGTTTGCGTTCAGTGGTTGGCCGTCGAGAGGGTTAGAGAGAGAGAGTAAGCTAGATGATGTCAGGATTGCGGGTTTCACCCTATAACCAAAGATTCATAATTTATTCCTCTATTTCCCTTTGTGGGGGAGGGGGAATGGGGGAGGGGTTTGACATGTATGGGTATATTTCTTTTATTTAAAAATAAAAATTAAATATGTAACAACGTTTTTAAAAAGTTTCAAATATAGCAAAGTTCAGTGACAGACTCCAATCGAGACTTTTATGGGCTATCAGTGATGGACCAATATTTTTCAGTATGGTCTATCATTAATAGACCGCTAGGTGTTTATAGTTACTTATACGTTTGTGATTAATAAACCATATACTATGAAAAAGAAAGAAATAAAAATACATAGTTGGTTAAAAAGAATATTTATTCACATATATTACACTATTATTAATCAATTTTGTGCACATAGTGCTTGAACTACCAATCTTGCAGATAAATTTGTAGCATCGCCTAATCCAAATGACTTTGCAGATACATCAATTGAACAACTTTCCATGCCAATGCAAGCTTTTTCCACGAAAAGAGCACTGTTTGTCACATCCCATGAACCTTGCTTAAACGAACCACATTTTCCCTCTGGATTTCCATAGCTAGCAAATTGGATTTCAGAGATGACATGTCCTCCCTGACAAGACAACTCTAATGTGCTTCCTTCATTAGAATTTGCACATATAGTTCCTATTGTGATTGTTTGAACCGACACGTGTTGTGGATTTCCACCAATTTCTTCAAATAAAATCAATGTGTTTGTGTTGCTCGAAAGAAATGATCTTGGAACATGATACCATCTTTGAGAAGGATTTCCACAGTTTTGCACACATTTGCTAGGGTTGTATGCATCTCTATAGTCACATGTTGCGCTGCAACTATCATTGCCAGCAATGAAAGATGGCCAAAATCGGCCTATGCTTTGCCCATTTACCCAAGCTTGGCCTTTTCCCATTCCTTGCATGTCCAAGACTACTGGGTCAATTCCACCAGGTGTCTTAAAGCTAGTCTTGTACCATGTCATTCGCCTTCCGATAGAGTTTTGATTTAGTGCAATCCAATTTGTTCTCTGTGAGAACATTGGGTTGTAAATTTGCTTCATTTCTCCATTTAATCCAACCTTATAAGACCACAAATTTGATGACAAATCAGTTTTCACGTTTCCATCTCCAATTAGATAGATGGGACCTCCATCGATTCCCGTTGGCACCATATCATAAAATGCGTCGTAATTCTTCAACCCAACTGTGGCACTCAAAAGAGTTATTGTGTTGGTTCCTGATTTTAGTAGAACCGGTTTCTCAAACACAAAACTCTGGCCATTACTCCCCCACTGCGACCCAATGTATCTTTTATTAACGAAAGCATGAAGAACATGACCCTTTGTATTCACTTGGAGAGTCACATTTTGAAGTGAAGATGTTCCGTTAGTGTCAACACTCGTCATGTACCAGAAGTAGTCGCTGAAATCAACCGTGACCCTTTTTTGTTCCAAAAGAAGGTTTGCCGCAAATTTACCATTTCCTTGCAGTGTGTCTTTCATAGGTTCTGGAGCCCAAGCCCACGAGAGTTGTGCATTTTCCTTCTCATTTTGCTCCTTCACGAACATAGACGTTTGAGAATTTACTTTTGCAGTGTTGTAAACCTCCTTGTTGCAACCATCAAGAATGCTCACAGACCAAGCTGGTACAAAATATTTTCCATCTGCTTGTAGATCTATGGTGGCATCATTTTTTCCATCTGTGTTGCTTAGAAAGCAAAACCTCTCCCCTGTTGTTGGATTAAAGAATTTCGTTAAAGTTGCAGAGCTACCAAAGTTTTGGTCTGAGCGTGTGCCGTTAGTGAGAATCTTCTCTCCTAACTTGATTGATGCGTGGAGTTGTTTGAGATGCCCCCATTTAGGTTGATTCAAGTTCCCATACTCATCAAGTGGGGCGTTGTAATCGTAAGATGTAGTGATGAATGGACCTCCCGATGTTCTTCCAAAGTTGGTGCCTCCATGATACATGTAATAATTGTTGAAGATGCCGCCAGATTGAAAAAATCTTGCCACAGAAAATGCTACATCTTCTGCAGTTCTGTAAGGGTCTTTGTCGCCCCATTTCTTGAACCATCCCACCCAATTTTCAGTGAACATTTTTGGGCTCTTAGGATTGTTCGGAGTAAAGTTGTCACAGTAGAATCCATTGCACGTATTAATGATAGGTTGTGGGGCATCACTTTGTTGGCACATGATCCATGGAACGCCAATATTGAGAGATTCGGCCATTTGAGCACACCAATTGATATATGCTTTTCCTGCATCTCCATAAGCTGGTGTCATCACATTTCCATACTCATTCTCGATTTGAGCTAATATTATTGGCCCTCCTTGTGAAGCAAAGAGATTGGCTTGTTTACACATATTCACTATCTTTGTCGTGAAAGTTTGCATTTCATTCTTGTAGACTTGATTGTTAGTACGGAGTTGGATTCCTGGCATATTGTGCAACCACACTGGAAAGCCTCCGTAGTTCCACTCGGCACACACGTAAGGACCAATCCTCATGACAACATAAAGTCCAGCATCTTGGATGAGCTGGAAGAATTTAATAAAATCTAAACGTCCAGAGAAATCATATTTTCGTCGTTGTGGCTCGTGACGATCCCAAAAAATGTATGTCTCAATTGCATCAAGTCCACCATCTTTAGCTTTTTGAATAAGATCAGGCCACATTGCTTCAGTGCTGCGTGGATAATGAATTGAGCCTGAAAAGATAATACGTCGTTCTCCGTTGATAATTATCGCATTTGAATCATATGAAACATTGTCTCCTATGCAAAAAGTCAAGCAAGCTAGAGTTGCAACAAGCCATTGAAGCTTAAACATCTTCGATCCCACAACTTATGTCTTTGGTTTATTTGTTTCCTGAATCGATGTGTTTATTTATATAGAATACATATAGTGATAAGGTGAGAGTTCTTTCCTATCTATATTTGTGTTCAAGGTTGTTGATCAATTCTAAACATAGAAAAGCGGCTGACAAAAGTTTTTCGATATGAGTTGCATCCTCTGAAATTGAAGAATTCTAGTTGACCTTAATCCCTCAAATAACCTTTTACCGAATTACAACTATTGTACGCAATTAAAAAGGTTGTGTTTTTTTCCACAGGACAACTTAGGATTCTATTTTTCATTTTTCACATTTGGCCTCATGTTGTAAGCCAACAACTTTAAGGTCAAGCTATTGTAATATGAGCAATTGAATGTAAATAGATAGATAGATATTATATTTGCACCAAACGCAAAGATGACATCAAGATATTTATTTAACAACCCTCTTAAACTGTAGATTTAAATCATTCTCATTATACTCAATTAGCATTAAAACTAATTAATTAAAATTCATGTTCAAATTAATTAAAGATTTTAGTTGTTTGTGAAAATATTGTTTCATTATTTAAAATACTTCTCTAACTTACATATCATGACGTGGGATGTGTGATGTGTGATGGTTGAAACATTGAAGGTAAATGAATCCAAGTGACCCTAGAGGGAACAAAAAAAGAGATGATAAACCGAATAATAGGAAGTAACATATTTTCGGGAGAAAACAAAATTACAAAAAGATAAACTGTTGAAAATTTAATTTATGTCAATATCGAGAAATTCTCTTCAACTACCATCAAAACCATGATACTGTAAAACAAAAAAATGATAGGGTTCAGTTGTAACAGGATAGTTCGTCGTCATCATTTTATGAGTTAAAAAAATTACTTCTGGATAACCTCTTATCTATAAGTTTTGCAAGCATGATGCATCTCCCTTTCTTCAACTTTAATGGAAACCATAGAGGGAAACAATGAAGCTGCTAACTTCAAGTGATGATTCAAGAGTTTATCTTAAACCACGTAGGTGCAAGTTGGCAATATCTTTCAAGAGAATGGAGAACAAAGCGTACACTTTCCATAATGTTTCCAAAGCAGAATATCATTTTAAACATATTGCCTACTCTTCAATAATGAGCCCACTAGAAGATATAATCAAGTAGATAGAAAACAACAAAGACAAACTACAAAATTTGAAGGAGACAACGTAACATTAAATTACACCTAGTTTCATATCGCCTTCTTTGCAAGTTAGAGATATCAATACAATTAGAAACTAAAGATCTTTCATGTAACAACCCGGTCTTTTAAGGTCCCTGACCAGGGTCATTACTACTATGCATGCAATTTTAAAACAAAAATTGGTTGGCCATTAGGCACACAAATCTAGCTGACCTGAAAGTACACAAATCTAGTGTGTACATAGCTATAGGTAGAAGGGTAGTTGCCACTAAGTTATACACTCAACGTGCAACAAGGGGTCTCACATTATATAATCATGTCATAGTAACTTATAACTTTATAGCACGTTCTTATAAATTGTCAGTCATAAACCACACATGGCATCGAATAAAGTTTCTCAGAATGCCTTAAAATTTAATTACATTTTGCCTGTCTCAAAGGCATTCTAGGAGGTTTAAACCTGATATATATCTAGATAATCTTCCATTTTGGCTTACCGAACTCTTTTGAAATTCTAAAATATTGACCCTAAACAATTTTCAACTTTCATACCCCTTAATCGAAGCTGTAAATTCATTATAAAAAAAGGTTCTTAAATGTTTTACCCAAGCTGTCCTTTGTCAAGAAAATGTCTCGGAACCATCGATAATGATAACACAAATTATAGCATTAAAATTGAGCTCAAAAGTGACTTGGAGCAACACCACCAAAGAAACTCATATAAAACGGCACAACCTTGCTAAAGAAGGTTCGAAATGTAGGTTACGGTAGCTGGATGCAGATCAGCGTAAGATTGCGGTGGCAACTGCGTGGATTTCCCTTCTGCACACATGAGAGAAAGAAACTTTCGAAGGGAGAGAAGGGGCGATCGACAGTGATCCGATCGATGACTGGTAGAAGTAAACGACGGGTGGTGGCTGATTATGGCGTGTGGATGTGGCAAGGTCTCGAGTGAGAGAAAACACTAACGATGGGTTGGCCATGCCGACAGCAGAGCAGCGTCACGATGTGACTGGCGGCAATAAAGTTTGCGTTCAGTGGTTGGCCGTCGAGAGGGTTAGAGAGAGAGAGTAAGCTAGATGATGTCAGGATTGCGGGTTTCACCCTATAACCAAAGATTCATAATTTATTCCTCTATTTCCCTTTGTGGGGGAGGGGGAATGGGGGAGGGGTTTGACATGTATGAGTATATTTCTTTTATTTAAAAATAAAAATTAAATATGTAACAACGTTTTTAAAAAGTTTCAAATATAGCAAAGTTCAGTGACAGACTCCAATCGAGACTTTTATGGGCTATCAGTGATGGACCAATATTTTTCAGTATGGTCTATCATTAATAGACCGCTAGGTGTTTATAGTTACTTATACGTTTGTGATTAATAAACCATATACTATGAAAAAGAAAGAAATAAAAATACATAGTTGGTTAAAAAGAATATTTATTCACATATATTACACTATTATTAATCAATTTTGTGCACATAGTGCTTGAACTACCAATCTTGCAGATAAATTTGTAGCATCGCCTAATCCAAATGACTTTGCAGATACATCAATTGAACAACTTTCCATGCCAATGCAAGCTTTTTCCACGAAAAGAGCACTGTTTGTCACATCCCATGAACCTTGCTTAAACGAACCACATTTTCCCTCTGGATTTCCATAGCTAGCAAATTGGATTTCAGAGATGACATGTCCTCCCTGACAAGACAACTCTAATGTGCTTCCTTCATTAGCATTTGCACATATAGTTCCTATTGTGATTGTTTGAACCGACACGTGTTGTGGATTTCCACCAATTTCTTCAAATAAAATCAATGTGTTTGTGTTGCTCGAAAGAAATGATCTTGGAACATGATACCATCTTTGAGAAGGATTTCCACAGTTTTGCACACATTTGCTAGGGTTGTATGCACCTCTATAGTCACATGTTGCGCTGCAACTATCATTGCCAGCAATGAAAGATGGCCAAAATCGGCCTATGCTTTGCCCATTTACCCAAGCTTGGCCTTTTCCCATTCCTTGCATGTCCAAGACTACTGGGTCAATTCCACCAGGTGTCTTAAAGCTAGTCTTGTACCATGTCATTCGCCTTCCGATAGATTTTTGATTTAGTGCAATCCAATTTGTTCTCTGTGAGAACATTGGGTTGTAAATTTGCTTCATTTCTCCATTTAATCCAACCTTATAAGACCACAAATTTGATGACAAATCAGTTTTCACGTTTCCATCTCCAATTAGATAGATGGGACCTCCATCGATTCCCGTTGGCACCATATCATAAAATGCGTCGTAATTCTTCAACCCAACTGTGGCACTCAAAAGAGTTATTGTGTTGGTTCCTGATTTTAGTAGAACCGGTTTCTCAAACACAAAACTCTGGCCATTACTCCCCCACTGCGACCCAATGTATCTTTTATTAACGAAAGCATGAATAACATGACCCTTTGTATTCACTTGGAGAGTCACATTTTGAAGTGAAGATGTTCCGTTAGTGTCAACACTCGTCATGTACCAGAAGTAGTCGCTGAAATCAACCGTGACCCTTTTTTGTTCCAAAAGAAGGTTTGCCGCAAATTTACCATTTCCTTGCAGTGTGTCTTTCATAGGTTCTGGAGCCCAAGCCCACGAGAGTTGTGCATTTTCCTTCTCATTTTGCTCCTTCACGAACATAGACGTTTGAGAATTTACTTTTGCAGTGTTGTAAACCTCCTTGTTGCAACCATCAAGAATGCTCACAGACCAAGCTGGTACAAAATATTTTCCATCTGCTTGTAGATCTATGGTGGCATCATTTTTTCCATCTGTGTTGCTTAGAAAGCAAAACCTCTCCCCTGTTGTTGGATTAAAGAATTTCGTTAAAGTTGCAGAGCTACCAAAGTTTTGGTCTGAGCGTGTGCCGTTAGTGAGAATCTTCTCTCCTAACTTGATTGATGCGTGGAGTTGTTTGAGATGCCCCCATTTAGGTTGATTCAAGTTCCCATACTCATCAAGTGGGGCGTTGTAATCGTAAGATGTAGTGATGAATGGACCTCCCGATGTTCTTCCAAAGTTGGTGCCTCCATGATACATGTAATAATTGTTGAAGATGCCGCCAGATTGAAAAAATCTTGCCACAGAAAATGCTACATCTTCTGCAGTTCTGTAAGGGTCTTTGTCGCCCCATTTCTTGAACCATCCCACCCAATTTTCAGTGAACATTTTTGGGCTCTTAGGATTGTTCGGAGTAAAGTTGTCACAGTAGAATCCATTGCACGTATTAATGATAGGTTGTGGGGCATCACTTTGTTGGCACATGATCCATGGAACGCCAATATTGAGAGATTCGGCCATTTGAGCACACCAATTGATATATGCTTTTCCTGCATCTCCATAAGCTGGTGTCATCACATTTCCATACTCATTCTCGATTTGAGCTAATATTATTGGCCCTCCTTGTGAAGCAAAGAGATTGGCTTGTTTACACATATTCACTATCTTTGTCGTGAAAGTTTGCATTTCATTCTTGTAGACTTGATTGTTAGTACGGAGTTGGATTCCTGGCATATTGTGCAACCACACTGGAAAGCCTCCGTAGTTCCACTCGGCACACACGTAAGGACCAATCCTCATGACAACATAAAGTCCAGCATCTTGGATGAGCTGGAAGAATTTAATAAAATCTAAACGTCCAGAGAAATCATATTTTCGTCGTTGTGGCTCGTGACGATCCCAAAAAATGTATGTCTCAATTGCATCAAGTCCACCATCTTTAGCTTTTTGAATAAGATCAGGCCACATTGCTTCAGTGCTGCGTGGATAATGAATTGAGCCTGAAAAGATAATACGTCGTTCTCCGTTGATAATTATCGCATTTGAATCATATGAAACATTGTCTCCTATGCAAAAAGTCAAGCAAGCTAGAGTTGCAACAAGCCATTGAAGCTTAAACATCTTCGATCCCACAACTTATGTCTTTGGTTTATTTGTTTCCTGAATCGATGTGTTTATTTATATAGAATACATATAGTGATAAGGTGAGAGTTCTTTCCTATCTATATTTGTGTTCAAGGTTGTTGATCAATTCTAAACATAGAAAAGCGGCTGACAAAAGTTTTTCGATATGAGTTGCATCCTCTGAAATTGAAGAATTCTAGTTGACCTTAATCCCTCAAATAACCTTTTACCGAATTACAACTATTGTACGCAATTAAAAAGGTTGTGTTTTTTTCCACAGGACAACTTAGGATTCTATTTTTCATTTTTCACATTTGGCCTCATGTTGTAAGCCAACAACTTTAAGGTCAAGCTATTGTAATATGAGCAATTGAATGTAAATAGATAGATAGATATTATATTTGCACCAAACGCAAAGATGACATCAAGATATTTATTTAACAACCCTCTTAAACTGTAGATTTAAATCATTCTCATTATACTCAATTAGCATTAAAACTAATTAATTAAAATTCATGTTCAAATTAATTAAAGATTTTAGTTGTTTGTGAAAATATTGTTTCATTATTTAAAATACTTCTCTAACTTACATATCATGACGTGGGATGTGTGATGTGTGATGGTTGAAACATTGAAGGTAAATGAATCCAAGTGACCCTAGAGGGAACAAAAAAAGAGATGATAAACCGAATAATAGGAAGTAACATATTTTCGGGAGAAAACAAAATTACAAAAAGATAAACTGTTGAAAATTTAATTTATGTCAATATCGAGAAATTCTCTTCAACTACCATCAAAACCATGATACTGTAAAACAAAAAAATGATAGGGTTCAGTTGTAACAGGATAGTTCGTCGTCATCATTTTATGAGTTAAAAAAATTACTTCTGGATAACCTCTTATCTATAAGTTTTGCAAGCATGATGCATCTCCCTTTCTTCAACTTTAATGGAAACCATAGAGGGAAACAATGAAGCTGCTAACTTCAAGTGATGATTCAAGAGTTTATCTTAAACCACGTAGGTGCAAGTTGGCAATATCTTTCAAGAGAATGGAGAACAAAGCGTACACTTTCCATAATGTTTCCAAAGCAGAATATCATTTTAAACATATTGCCTACTCTTCAATAATGAGCCCACTAGAAGATATAATCAAGTAGATAGAAAACAACAAAGACAAACTACAAAATTTGAAGGAGACAACGTAACATTAAATTACACCTAGTTTCATATCGCCTTCTTTGCAAGTTAGAGATATCAATACAATTAGAAACTAAAGATCTTTCATGTAACAACCCGGTCTTTTAAGGTCCCTGACCAGGGTCATTACTACTATGCATGCAATTTTAAAACAAAAATTGGTTGGCCATTAGGCACACAAATCTAGCTGACCTGAAAGTACACAAATCTAGTGTGTACATAGCTATAGGTAGAAGGGTAGTTGCCACTAAGTTATACACTCAACGTGCAACAAGGGGTCTCACATTATATAATCATGTCATAGTAACTTATAACTTTATAGCACGTTCTTATAAATTGTCAGTCATAAACCACACATGGCATCGAATAAAGTTTCTCAGAATGCCTTAAAATTTAATTACATTTTGCCTGTCTCAAAGGCATTCTAGGAGGTTTAAACCTGATATATATCTAGATAATCTTCCATTTTGGCTTACCGAACTCTTTTGAAATTCTAAAATATTGACCCTAAACAATTTTCAACTTTCATACCCCTTAATCGAAGCTGTAAATTCATTATAAAAAAAGGTTCTTAAATGTTTTACCCAAGCTGTCCTTTGTCAAGAAAATGTCTCGGAACCATCGATAATGATAACACAAATTATAGCATTAAAATTGAGCTCAAAAGTGACTTGGAGCAACACCACCAAAGAAACTCATATAAAACGGCACAACCTTGCTAAAGAAGGTTCGAAATGTAGGTTACGGTAGCTGGATGCAGATCAGCGTAAGATTGCGGTGGCAACTGCGTGGATTTCCCTTCTGCACACATGAGAGAAAGAAACTTTCGAAGGGAGAGAAGGGGCGATCGACAGTGATCCGATCGATGACTGGTAGAAGTAAACGACGGGTGGTGGCTGATTATGGCGTGTGGATGTGGCAAGGTCTCGAGTGAGAGAAAACACTAACGATGGGTTGGCCATGCCGACAGCAGAGCAGCGTCACGATGTGACTGGCGGCAATAAAGTTTGCGTTCAGTGGTTGGCCGTCGAGAGGGTTAGAGAGAGAGAGTAAGCTAGATGATGTCAGGATTGCGGGTTTCACCCTATAACCAAAGATTCATAATTTATTCCTCTATTTCCCTTTGTGGGGGAGGGGGAATGGGGGAGGGGTTTGACATGTATGAGTATATTTCTTTTATTTAAAAATAAAAATTAAATATGTAACAACGTTTTTAAAAAGTTTCAAATATAGCAAAGTTCAGTGACAGACTCCAATCGAGACTTTTATGGGCTATCAGTGATGGACCAATATTTTTCAGTATGGTCTATCATTAATAGACCGCTAGGTGTTTATAGTTACTTATACGTTTGTGATTAATAAACCATATACTATGAAAAAGAAAGAAATAAAAATACATAGTTGGTTAAAAAGAATATTTATTCACATATATTACACTATTATTAATCAATTTTGTGCACATAGTGCTTGAACTACCAATCTTGCAGATAAATTTGTAGCATCGCCTAATCCAAATGACTTTGCAGATACATCAATTGAACAACTTTCCATGCCAATGCAAGCTTTTTCCACGAAAAGAGCACTGTTTGTCACATCCCATGAACCTTGCTTAAACGAACCACATTTTCCCTCTGGATTTCCATAGCTAGCAAATTGGATTTCAGAGATGACATGTCCTCCCTGACAAGACAACTCTAATGTGCTTCCTTCATTAGCATTTGCACATATAGTTCCTATTGTGATTGTTTGAACCGACACGTGTTGTGGATTTCCACCAATTTCTTCAAATAAAATCAATGTGTTTGTGTTGCTCGAAAGAAATGATCTTGGAACATGATACCATCTTTGAGAAGGATTTCCACAGTTTTGCACACATTTGCTAGGGTTGTATGCACCTCTATAGTCACATGTTGCGCTGCAACTATCATTGCCAGCAATGAAAGATGGCCAAAATCGGCCTATGCTTTGCCCATTTACCCAAGCTTGGCCTTTTCCCATTCCTTGCATGTCCAAGACTACTGGGTCAATTCCACCAGGTGTCTTAAAGCTAGTCTTGTACCATGTCATTCGCCTTCCGATAGATTTTTGATTTAGTGCAATCCAATTTGTTCTCTGTGAGAACATTGGGTTGTAAATTTGCTTCATTTCTCCATTTAATCCAACCTTATAAGACCACAAATTTGATGACAAATCAGTTTTCACGTTTCCATCTCCAATTAGATAGATGGGACCTCCATCGATTCCCGTTGGCACCATATCATAAAATGCGTCGTAATTCTTCAACCCAACTGTGGCACTCAAAAGAGTTATTGTGTTGGTTCCTGATTTTAGTAGAACCGGTTTCTCAAACACAAAACTCTGGCCATTACTCCCCCACTGCGACCCAATGTATCTTTTATTAACGAAAGCATGAATAACATGACCCTTTGTATTCACTTGGAGAGTCACATTTTGAAGTGAAGATGTTCCGTTAGTGTCAACACTCGTCATGTACCAGAAGTAGTCGCTGAAATCAACCGTGACCCTTTTTTGTTCCAAAAGAAGGTTTGCCGCAAATTTACCATTTCCTTGCAGTGTGTCTTTCATAGGTTCTGGAGCCCAAGCCCACGAGAGTTGTGCATTTTCCTTCTCATTTTGCTCCTTCACGAACATAGACGTTTGAGAATTTACTTTTGCAGTGTTGTAAACCTCCTTGTTGCAACCATCAAGAATGCTCACAGACCAAGCTGGTACAAAATATTTTCCATCTGCTTGTAGATCTATGGTGGCATCATTTTTTCCATCTGTGTTGCTTAGAAAGCAAAACCTCTCCCCTGTTGTTGGATTAAAGAATTTCGTTAAAGTTGCAGAGCTACCAAAGTTTTGGTCTGAGCGTGTGCCGTTAGTGAGAATCTTCTCTCCTAACTTGATTGATGCGTGGAGTTGTTTGAGATGCCCCCATTTAGGTTGATTCAAGTTCCCATACTCATCAAGTGGGGCGTTGTAATCGTAAGATGTAGTGATGAATGGACCTCCCGATGTTCTTCCAAAGTTGGTGCCTCCATGATACATGTAATAATTGTTGAAGATGCCGCCAGATTGAAAAAATCTTGCCACAGAAAATGCTACATCTTCTGCAGTTCTGTAAGGGTCTTTGTCGCCCCATTTCTTGAACCATCCCACCCAATTTTCAGTGAACATTTTTGGGCTCTTAGGATTGTTCGGAGTAAAGTTGTCACAGTAGAATCCATTGCACGTATTAATGATAGGTTGTGGGGCATCACTTTGTTGGCACATGATCCATGGAACGCCAATATTGAGAGATTCGGCCATTTGAGCACACCAATTGATATATGCTTTTCCTGCATCTCCATAAGCTGGTGTCATCACATTTCCATACTCATTCTCGATTTGAGCTAATATTATTGGCCCTCCTTGTGAAGCAAAGAGATTGGCTTGTTTACACATATTCACTATCTTTGTCGTGAAAGTTTGCATTTCATTCTTGTAGACTTGATTGTTAGTACGGAGTTGGATTCCTGGCATATTGTGCAACCACACTGGAAAGCCTCCGTAGTTCCACTCGGCACACACGTAAGGACCAATCCTCATGACAACATAAAGTCCAGCATCTTGGATGAGCTGGAAGAATTTAATAAAATCTAAACGTCCAGAGAAATCATATTTTCGTCGTTGTGGCTCGTGACGATCCCAAAAAATGTATGTCTCAATTGCATCAAGTCCACCATCTTTAGCTTTTTGAATAAGATCAGGCCACATTGCTTCAGTGCTGCGTGGATAATGAATTGAGCCTGAAAAGATAATACGTCGTTCTCCGTTGATAATTATCGCATTTGAATCATATGAAACATTGTCTCCTATGCAAAAAGTCAAGCAAGCTAGAGTTGCAACAAGCCATTGAAGCTTAAACATCTTCGATCCCACAACTTATGTCTTTGGTTTATTTGTTTCCTGAATCGATGTGTTTATTTATATAGAATACATATAGTGATAAGGTGAGAGTTCTTTCCTATCTATATTTGTGTTCAAGGTTGTTGATCAATTCTAAACATAGAAAAGCGGCTGACAAAAGTTTTTCGATATGAGTTGCATCCTCTGAAATTGAAGAATTCTAGTTGACCTTAATCCCTCAAATAACCTTTTACCGAATTACAACTATTGTACGCAATTAAAAAGGTTGTGTTTTTTTCCACAGGACAACTTAGGATTCTATTTTTCATTTTTCACATTTGGCCTCATGTTGTAAGCCAACAACTTTAAGGTCAAGCTATTGTAATATGAGCAATTGAATGTAAATAGATAGATAGATATTATATTTGCACCAAACGCAAAGATGACATCAAGATATTTATTTAACAACCCTCTTAAACTGTAGATTTAAATCATTCTCATTATACTCAATTAGCATTAAAACTAATTAATTAAAATTCATGTTCAAATTAATTAAAGATTTTAGTTGTTTGTGAAAATATTGTTTCATTATTTAAAATACTTCTCTAACTTACATATCATGACGTGGGATGTGTGATGTGTGATGGTTGAAACATTGAAGGTAAATGAATCCAAGTGACCCTAGAGGGAACAAAAAAAGAGATGATAAACCGAATAATAGGAAGTAACATATTTTCGGGAGAAAACAAAATTACAAAAAGATAAACTGTTGAAAATTTAATTTATGTCAATATCGAGAAATTCTCTTCAACTACCATCAAAACCATGATACTGTAAAACAAAAAAATGATAGGGTTCAGTTGTAACAGGATAGTTCGTCGTCATCATTTTATGAGTTAAAAAAATTACTTCTGGATAACCTCTTATCTATAAGTTTTGCAAGCATGATGCATCTCCCTTTCTTCAACTTTAATGGAAACCATAGAGGGAAACAATGAAGCTGCTAACTTCAAGTGATGATTCAAGAGTTTATCTTAAACCACGTAGGTGCAAGTTGGCAATATCTTTCAAGAGAATGGAGAACAAAGCGTACACTTTCCATAATGTTTCCAAAGCAGAATATCATTTTAAACATATTGCCTACTCTTCAATAATGAGCCCACTAGAAGATATAATCAAGTAGATAGAAAACAACAAAGACAAACTACAAAATTTGAAGGAGACAACGTAACATTAAATTACACCTAGTTTCATATCGCCTTCTTTGCAAGTTAGAGATATCAATACAATTAGAAACTAAAGATCTTTCATGTAACAACCCGGTCTTTTAAGGTCCCTGACCAGGGTCATTACTACTATGCATGCAATTTTAAAACAAAAATTGGTTGGCCATTAGGCACACAAATCTAGCTGACCTGAAAGTACACAAATCTAGTGTGTACATAGCTATAGGTAGAAGGGTAGTTGCCACTAAGTTATACACTCAACGTGCAACAAGGGGTCTCACATTATATAATCATGTCATAGTAACTTATAACTTTATAGCACGTTCTTATAAATTGTCAGTCATAAACCACACATGGCATCGAATAAAGTTTCTCAGAATGCCTTAAAATTTAATTACATTTTGCCTGTCTCAAAGGCATTCTAGGAGGTTTAAACCTGATATATATCTAGATAATCTTCCATTTTGGCTTACCGAACTCTTTTGAAATTCTAAAATATTGACCCTAAACAATTTTCAACTTTCATACCCCTTAATCGAAGCTGTAAATTCATTATAAAAAAAGGTTCTTAAATGTTTTACCCAAGCTGTCCTTTGTCAAGAAAATGTCTCGGAACCATCGATAATGATAACACAAATTATAGCATTAAAATTGAGCTCAAAAGTGACTTGGAGCAACACCACCAAAGAAACTCATATAAAACGGCACAACCTTGCTAAAGAAGGTTCGAAATGTAGGTTACGGTAGCTGGATGCAGATCAGCGTAAGATTGCGGTGGCAACTGCGTGGATTTCCCTTCTGCACACATGAGAGAAAGAAACTTTCGAAGGGAGAGAAGGGGCGATCGACAGTGATCCGATCGATGACTGGTAGAAGTAAACGACGGGTGGTGGCTGATTATGGCGTGTGGATGTGGCAAGGTCTCGAGTGAGAGAAAACACTAACGATGGGTTGGCCATGCCGACAGCAGAGCAGCGTCACGATGTGACTGGCGGCAATAAAGTTTGCGTTCAGTGGTTGGCCGTCGAGAGGGTTAGAGAGAGAGAGTAAGCTAGATGATGTCAGGATTGCGGGTTTCACCCTATAACCAAAGATTCATAATTTATTCCTCTATTTCCCTTTGTGGGGGAGGGGGAATGGGGGAGGGGTTTGACATGTATGGGTATATTTCTTTTATTTAAAAATAAAAATTAAATATGTAACAACGTTTTTAAAAAGTTTCAAATATAGCAAAGTTCAGTGACAGACTCCAATCGAGACTTTTATGGGCTATCAGTGATGGACCAATATTTTTCAGTATGGTCTATCATTAATAGACCGCTAGGTGTTTATAGTTACTTATACGTTTGTGATTAATAAACCATATACTATGAAAAAGAAAGAAATAAAAATACATAGTTGGTTAAAAAGAATATTTATTCACATATATTACACTATTATTAATCAATTTTGTGCACATAGTGCTTGAACTACCAATCTTGCAGATAAATTTGTAGCATCGCCTAATCCAAATGACTTTGCAGATACATCAATTGAACAACTTTCCATGCCAATGCAAGCTTTTTCCACGAAAAGAGCACTGTTTGTCACATCCCACGAACCTTGCTTAAACGAACCACATTTTCCCTCTGGATTTCCATAGCTAGCAAATTGGATTTCAGAGATGACATGTCCTCCCTGACAAGACAACTCTAATGTGCTTCCTTCATTAGCATTTGCACATATAGTTCCTATTGTGATTGTTTGAACCGACACGTGTTGTGGATTTCCACCAATTTCTTCAAATAAAATCAATGTGTTTGTGTTGCTCGAAAGAAATGATCTTGGAACATGATACCATCTTTGAGAAGGATTTCCACAGTTTTGCACACATTTGCTAGGGTTGTATGCACCTCTATAGTCACATGTTGCGCTGCAACTATCATTGCCAGCAATGAAAGATGGCCAAAATCGGCCTATGCTTTGCCCATTTACCCAAGCTTGGCCTTTTCCCATTCCTTGCATGTCCAAGACTACTGGGTCAATTCCACCAGGTGTCTTAAAGCTAGTCTTGTACCATGTCATTCGCCTTCCGATAGATTTTTGATTTAGTGCAATCCAATTTGTTCTCTGTGAGAACATTGGGTTGTAAATTTGCTTCATTTCTCCATTTAATCCAACCTTATAAGACCACAAATTTGATGACAAATCAGTTTTCACGTTTCCATCTCCAATTAGATAGATGGGACCTCCATCGATTCCCGTTGGCACCATATCATAAAATGCGTCGTAATTCTTCAACCCAACTGTGGCACTCAAAAGAGTTATTGTGTTGGTTCCTGATTTTAGTAGAACCGGTTTCTCAAACACAAAACTCTGGCCATTACTCCCCCACTGCGACCCAATGTATCTTTTATTAACGAAAGCATGAAGAACATGACCCTTTGTATTCACTTGGAGAGTCACATTTTGAAGTGAAGATGTTCCGTTAGTGTCAACACTCGTCATGTACCAGAAGTAGTCGCTGAAATCAACCGTGACCCTTTTTTGTTCCAAAAGAAGGTTTGCCGCAAATTTACCATTTCCTTGCAGTGTGTCTTTCATAGGTTCTGGAGCCCAAGCCCACGAGAGTTGTGCATTTTCCTTCTCATTTTGCTCCTTCACGAACATAGACGTTTGAGAATTTACTTTTGCAGTGTTGTAAACCTCCTTGTTGCAACCATCAAGAATGCTCACAGACCAAGCTGGTACAAAATATTTTCCATCTGCTTGTAGATCTATGGTGGCATCATTTTTTCCATCTGTGTTGCTTAGAAAGCAAAACCTCTCCCCTGTTGTTGGATTAAAGAATTTCGTTAAAGTTGCAGAGCTACCAAAGTTTTGGTCTGAGCGTGTGCCGTTAGTGAGAATCTTCTCTCCTAACTTGATTGATGCGTGGAGTTGTTTGAGATGCCCCCATTTAGGTTGATTCAAGTTCCCATACTCATCAAGTGGGGCGTTGTAATCGTAAGATGTAGTGATGAATGGACCTCCTGATGTTCTTCCAAAGTTGGTGCCTCCATGATACATGTAATAATTGTTGAAGATGCCGCCAGATTGAAAAAATCTTGCCACAGAAAATGCTACATCTTCTGCAGTTCTGTAAGGGTCTTTGTCGCCCCATTTCTTGAACCATCCCACCCAATTTTCAGTGAACATTTTTGGGCTCTTAGGATTGTTCGGAGTAAAGTTGTCACAGTAGAATCCATTGCACGTATTAATGATAGGTTGTGGGGCATCACTTTGTTGGCACATGATCCATGGAACGCCAATATTGAGAGATTCGGCCATTTGAGCACACCAATTGATATATGCTTTTCCTGCATCTCCATAAGCTGGTGTCATCACATTTCCATACTCATTCTCGATTTGAGCTAATATTATTGGCCCTCCTTGTGAAGCAAAGAGATTGGCTTGTTTACACATATTCACTATCTTTGTCGTGAAAGTTTGCATTTCATTCTTGTAGACTTGATTGTTAGTACGGAGTTGGATTCCTGGCATATTGTGCAACCACACTGGAAAGCCTCCGTAGTTCCACTCGGCACACACGTAAGGACCAATCCTCATGACAACATAAAGTCCAGCATCTTGGATGAGCTGGAAGAATTTAATAAAATCTAAACGTCCAGAGAAATCATATTTTCGTCGTTGTGGCTCGTGACGATCCCAAAAAATGTATGTCTCAATTGCATCAAGTCCACCATCTTTAGCTTTTTGAATAAGATCAGGCCACATTGCTTCAGTGCTGCGTGGATAATGAATTGAGCCTGAAAAGATAATACGTCGTTCTCCGTTGATAATTATCGCATTTGAATCATATGAAACATTGTCTCCTATGCAAAAGGTCAAGCAAGCTAGAGTTGCAACAAGCCATTGAAGCTTAAACATCTTCGATCCCACAACTTATGTCTTTGGTTTATTTGTTTCCTGAATCGATGTGTTTATTTATATAGAATACATATAGTGATAAGGTGAGAGTTCTTTCCTATCTATATTTGTGTTCAAGGTTGTTGATCAATTCTAAACATAGAAAAGCGGCTGACAAAAGTTTTTCGATATGAGTTGCATCCTCTGAAATTGAAGAATTCTAGTTGACCTTAATCCCTCAAATGACCTTTTACCGAATTACAACTATTGTACGCAATTAAAAAGGTTGTGTTTTTTTCCACAGGACAACTTAGGATTCTATTTTTCATTTTTCACATTTGGCCTCATGTTGTAAGCCAACAACTTTAAGGTCAAGCTATTGTAATATGAGCAATTGAATGTAAATAGATAGATAGATATTATATTTGCACCAAACGCAAAGATGACATCAAGATATTTATTTAACAACCCTCTTAAACTGTAGATTTAAATCATTCTCATTATACTCAATTAGCATTAAAACTAATTAATTAAAATTCATGTTCAAATTAATTAAAGATTTTAGTTGTTTGTGAAAATATTGTTTCATTATTTAAAATACTTCTCTAACTTACATATCATGACGTGGGATGTGTGATGTGTGATGGTTGAAACATTGAAGGTAAATGAATCCAAGTGACCCTAGAGGGAACAAAAAAAGAGATGATAAACCGAATAATAGGAAGTAACATATTTTCGGGAGAAAACAAAATTACAAAAAGATAAACTGTTGAAAATTTAATTTATGTCAATATCGAGAAATTCTCTTCAACTACCATCAAAACCATGATACTGTAAAACAAAAAAATGATAGGGTTCAGTTGTAACAGGATAGTTCGTCGTCATCATTTTATGAGTTAAAAAAATTACTTCTGGATAACCTCTTATCTATAAGTTTTGCAAGCATGATGCATCTCCCTTTCTTCAACTTTAATGGAAACCATAGAGGGAAACAATGAAGCTGCTAACTTCAAGTGATGATTCAAGAGTTTATCTTAAACCACGTAGGTGCAAGTTGGCAATATCTTTCAAGAGAATGGAGAACAAAGCGTACACTTTCCATAATGTTTCCAAAGCAGAATATCATTTTAAACATATTGCCTACTCTTCAATAATGAGCCCACTAGAAGATATAATCAAGTAGATAGAAAACAACAAAGACAAACTACAAAATTTGAAGGAGACAACGTAACATTAAATTACACCTAGTTTCATATCGCCTTCTTTGCAAGTTAGAGATATCAATACAATTAGAAACTAAAGATCTTTCATGTAACAACCCGGTCTTTTAAGGTCCCTGACCAGGGTCATTACTACTATGCATGCAATTTTAAAACAAAAATTGGTTGGCCATTAGGCACACAAATCTAGCTGACCTGAAAGTACACAAATCTAGTGTGTACATAGCTATAGGTAGAAGGGTAGTTGCCACTAAGTTATACACTCAACGTGCAACAAGGGGTCTCACATTATATAATCATGTCATAGTAACTTATAACTTTATAGCACGTTCTTATAAATTGTCAGTCATAAACCACACATGGCATCGAATAAAGTTTCTCAGAATGCCTTAAAATTTAATTACATTTTGCCTGTCTCAAAGGCATTCTAGGAGGTTTAAACCTGATATATATCTAGATAATCTTCCATTTTGGCTTACCGAACTCTTTTGAAATTCTAAAATATTGACCCTAAACAATTTTCAACTTTCATACCCCTTAATCGAAGCTGTAAATTCATTATAAAAAAAGGTTCTTAAATGTTTTACCCAAGCTGTCCTTTGTCAAGAAAATGTCTCGGAACCATCGATAATGATAACACAAATTATAGCATTAAAATTGAGCTCAAAAGTGACTTGGAGCAACACCACCAAAGAAACTCATATAAAACGGCACAACCTTGCTAAAGAAGGTTCGAAATGTAGGTTACGGTAGCTGGATGCAGATCAGCGTAAGATTGCGGTGGCAACTGCGTGGATTTCCCTTCTGCACACATGAGAGAAAGAAACTTTCGAAGGGAGAGAAGGGGCGATCGACAGTGATCCGATCGATGACTGGTAGAAGTAAACGACGGGTGGTGGCTGATTATGGCGTGTGGATGTGGCAAGGTCTCGAGTGAGAGAAAACACTAACGATGGGTTGGCCATGCCGACAGCAGAGCAGCGTCACGATGTGACTGGCGGCAATAAAGTTTGCGTTCAGTGGTTGGCCGTCGAGAGGGTTAGAGAGAGAGAGTAAGCTAGATGATGTCAGGATTGCGGGTTTCACCCTATAACCAAAGATTCATAATTTATTCCTCTATTTCCCTTTGTGGGGGAGGGGGAATGGGGGAGGGGTTTGACATGTATGGGTATATTTCTTTTATTTAAAAATAAAAATTAAATATGTAACAACGTTTTTAAAAAGTTTCAAATATAGCAAAGTTCAGTGACAGACTCCAATCGAGACTTTTATGGGCTATCAGTGATGGACCAATATTTTTCAGTATGGTCTATCATTAATAGACCGCTAGGTGTTTATAGTTACTTATACGTTTGTGATTAATAAACCATATACTATGAAAAAGAAAGAAATAAAAATACATAGTTGGTTAAAAAGAATATTTATTCACATATATTACACTATTATTAATCAATTTTGTGCACATAGTGCTTGAACTACCAATCTTGCAGATAAATTTGTAGCATCGCCTAATCCAAATGACTTTGCAGATACATCAATTGAACAACTTTCCATGCCAATGCAAGCTTTTTCCACGAAAAGAGCACTGTTTGTCACATCCCATGAACCTTGCTTAAACGAACCACATTTTCCCTCTGGATTTCCATAGCTAGCAAATTGGATTTCAGAGATGACATGTCCTCCCTGACAAGACAACTCTAATGTGCTTCCTTCATTAGCATTTGCACATATAGTTCCTATTGTGATTGTTTGAACCGACACGTGTTGTGGATTTCCACCAATTTCTTCAAATAAAATCAATGTGTTTGTGTTGCTCGAAAGAAATGATCTTGGAACATGATACCATCTTTGAGAAGGATTTCCACAGTTTTGCACACATTTGCTAGGGTTGTATGCACCTCTATAGTCACATGTTGCGCTGCAACTATCATTGCCAGCAATGAAAGATGGCCAAAATCGGCCTATGCTTTGCCCATTTACCCAAGCTTGGCCTTTTCCCATTCCTTGCATGTCCAAGACTACTGGGTCAATTCCACCAGGTGTCTTAAAGCTAGTCTTGTACCATGTCATTCGCCTTCCGATAGATTTTTGATTTAGTGCAATCCAATTTGTTCTCTGTGAGAACATTGGGTTGTAAATTTGCTTCATTTCTCCATTTAATCCAACCTTATAAGACCACAAATTTGATGACAAATCAGTTTTCACGTTTCCATCTCCAATTAGATAGATGGGACCTCCATCGATTCCCGTTGGCACCATATCATAAAATGCGTCGTAATTCTTCAACCCAACTGTGGCACTCAAAAGAGTTATTGTGTTGGTTCCTGATTTTAGTAGAACCGGTTTCTCAAACACAAAACTCTGGCCATTACTCCCCCACTGCGACCCAATGTATCTTTTATTAACGAAAGCATGAAGAACATGACCCTTTGTATTCACTTGGAGAGTCACATTTTGAAGTGAAGATGTTCCGTTAGTGTCAACACTCGTCATGTACCAGAAGTAGTCGCTGAAATCAACCGTGACCCTTTTTTGTTCCAAAAGAAGGTTTGCCGCAAATTTACCATTTCCTTGCAGTGTGTCTTTCATAGGTTCTGGAGCCCAAGCCCACGAGAGTTGTGCATTTTCCTTCTCATTTTGCTCCTTCACGAACATAGACGTTTGAGAATTTACTTTTGCAGTGTTGTAAACCTCCTTGTTGCAACCATCAAGAATGCTCACAGACCAAGCTGGTACAAAATATTTTCCATCTGCTTGTAGATCTATGGTGGCATCATTTTTTCCATCTGTGTTGCTTAGAAAGCAAAACCTCTCCCCTGTTGTTGGATTAAAGAATTTCGTTAAAGTTGCAGAGCTACCAAAGTTTTGGTCTGAGCGTGTGCCGTTAGTGAGAATCTTCTCTCCTAACTTGATTGATGCGTGGAGTTGTTTGAGATGCCCCCATTTAGGTTGATTCAAGTTCCCATACTCATCAAGTGGGGCGTTGTAATCGTAAGATGTAGTGATGAATGGACCTCCCGATGTTCTTCCAAAGTTGGTGCCTCCATGATACATGTAATAATTGTTGAAGATGCCGCCAGATTGAAAAAATCTTGCCACAGAAAATGCTACATCTTCTGCAGTTCTGTAAGGGTCTTTGTCGCCCCATTTCTTGAACCATCCCACCCAATTTTCAGTGAACATTTTTGGGCTCTTAGGATTGTTCGGAGTAAAGTTGTCACAGTAGAATCCATTGCACGTATTAATGATAGGTTGTGGGGCATCACTTTGTTGGCACATGATCCATGGAACGCCAATATTGAGAGATTCGGCCATTTGAGCACACCAATTGATATATGCTTTTCCTGCATCTCCATAAGCTGGTGTCATCACATTTCCATACTCATTCTCGATTTGAGCTAATATTATTGGCCCTCCTTGTGAAGCAAAGAGATTGGCTTGTTTACACATATTCACTATCTTTGTCGTGAAAGTTTGCATTTCATTCTTGTAGACTTGATTGTTAGTACGGAGTTGGATTCCTGGCATATTGTGCAACCACACTGGAAAGCCTCCGTAGTTCCACTCGGCACACACGTAAGGACCAATCCTCATGACAACATAAAGTCCAGCATCTTGGATGAGCTGGAAGAATTTAATAAAATCTAAACGTCCAGAGAAATCATATTTTCGTCGTTGTGGCTCGTGACGATCCCAAAAAATGTATGTCTCAATTGCATCAAGTCCACCATCTTTAGCTTTTTGAATAAGATCAGGCCACATTGCTTCAGTGCTGCGTGGATAATGAATTGAGCCTGAAAAGATAATACGTCGTTCTCCGTTGATAATTATCGCATTTGAATCATATGAAACATTGTCTCCTATGCAAAAGGTCAAGCAAGCTAGAGTTGCAACAAGCCATTGAAGCTTAAACATCTTCGATCCCACAACTTATGTCTTTGGTTTATTTGTTTCCTGAATCGATGTGTTTATTTATATAGAATACATATAGTGATAAGGTGAGAGTTCTTTCCTATCTATATTTGTGTTCAAGGTTGTTGATCAATTCTAAACATAGAAAAGCGGCTGACAAAAGTTTTTCGATATGAGTTGCATCCTCTGAAATTGAAGAATTCTAGTTGACCTTAATCCCTCAAATAACCTTTTACCGAATTACAACTATTGTACGCAATTAAAAAGGTTGTGTTTTTTTCCACAGGACAACTTAGGATTCTATTTTTCATTTTTCACATTTGGCCTCATGTTGTAAGCCAACAACTTTAAGGTCAAGCTATTGTAATATGAGCAATTGAATGTAAATAGATAGATAGATATTATATTTGCACCAAACGCAAAGATGACATCAAGATATTTATTTAACAACCCTCTTAAACTGTAGATTTAAATCATTCTCATTATACTCAATTAGCATTAAAACTAATTAATTAAAATTCATGTTCAAATTAATTAAAGATTTTAGTTGTTTGTGAAAATATTGTTTCATTATTTAAAATACTTCTCTAACTTACATATCATGACGTGGGATGTGTGATGTGTGATGGTTGAAACATTGAAGGTAAATGAATCCAAGTGACCCTAGAGGGAACAAAAAAAGAGATGATAAACCGAATAATAGGAAGTAACATATTTTCGGGAGAAAACAAAATTACAAAAAGATAAACTGTTGAAAATTTAATTTATGTCAATATCGAGAAATTCTCTTCAACTACCATCAAAACCATGATACTGTAAAACAAAAAAATGATAGGGTTCAGTTGTAACAGGATAGTTCGTCGTCATCATTTTATGAGTTAAAAAAATTACTTCTGGATAACCTCTTATCTATAAGTTTTGCAAGCATGATGCATCTCCCTTTCTTCAACTTTAATGGAAACCATAGAGGGAAACAATGAAGCTGCTAACTTCAAGTGATGATTCAAGAGTTTATCTTAAACCACGTAGGTGCAAGTTGGCAATATCTTTCAAGAGAATGGAGAACAAAGCGTACACTTTCCATAATGTTTCCAAAGCAGAATATCATTTTAAACATATTGCCTACTCTTCAATAATGAGCCCACTAGAAGATATAATCAAGTAGATAGAAAACAACAAAGACAAACTACAAAATTTGAAGGAGACAACGTAACATTAAATTACACCTAGTTTCATATCGCCTTCTTTGCAAGTTAGAGATATCAATACAATTAGAAACTAAAGATCTTTCATGTAACAACCCGGTCTTTTAAGGTCCCTGACCAGGGTCATTACTACTATGCATGCAATTTTAAAACAAAAATTGGTTGGCCATTAGGCACACAAATCTAGCTGACCTGAAAGTACACAAATCTAGTGTGTACATAGCTATAGGTAGAAGGGTAGTTGCCACTAAGTTATACACTCAACGTGCAACAAGGGGTCTCACATTATATAATCATGTCATAGTAACTTATAACTTTATAGCACGTTCTTATAAATTGTCAGTCATAAACCACACATGGCATCGAATAAAGTTTCTCACAATGCCTTAAAATTTAATTACATTTTGCCTGTCTCAAAGGCATTCTAGGAGGTTTAAACCTGATATATATCTAGATAATCTTCCATTTTGGCTTACCGAACTCTTTTGAAATTCTAAAATATTGACCCTAAACAATTTTCAACTTTCATACCCCTTAATCGAAGCTGTAAATTCATTATAAAAAAAGGTTCTTAAATGTTTTACCCAAGCTGTCCTTTGTCAAGAAAATGTCTCGGAACCATCGATAATGATAACACAAATTATAGCATTAAAATTGAGCTCAAAAGTGACTTGGAGCAACACCACCAAAGAAACTCATATAAAACGGCACAACCTTGCTAAAGAAGGTTCGAAATGTAGGTTACGGTAGCTGGATGCAGATCAGCGTAAGATTGCGGTGGCAACTGCGTGGATTTCCCTTCTGCACACATGAGAGAAAGAAACTTTCGAAGGGAGAGAAGGGGCGATCGACAGTGATCCGATCGATGACTGGTAGAAGTAAACGACGGGTGGTGGCTGATTATGGCGTGTGGATGTGGCAAGGTCTCGAGTGAGAGAAAACACTAACGATGGGTTGGCCATGCCGACAGCAGAGCAGCGTCACGATGTGACTGGCGGCAATAAAGTTTGCGTTCAGTGGTTGGCCGTCGAGAGGGTTAGAGAGAGAGAGTAAGCTAGATGATGTCAGGATTGCGGGTTTCACCCTATAACCAAAGATTCATAATTTATTCCTCTATTTCCCTTTGTGGGGGAGGGGGAATGGGGGAGGGGTTTGACATGTATGGGTATATTTCTTTTATTTAAAAATAAAAATTAAATATGTAACAACGTTTTTAAAAAGTTTCAAATATAGCAAAGTTCAGTGACAGACTCCAATCGAGACTTTTATGGGCTATCAGTGATGGACCAATATTTTTCAGTATGGTCTATCATTAATAGACCGCTAGGTGTTTATAGTTACTTATACGTTTGTGATTAATAAACCATATACTATGAAAAAGAAAGAAATAAAAATACATAGTTGGTTAAAAAGAATATTTATTCACATATATTACACTATTATTAATCAATTTTGTGCACATAGTGCTTGAACTACCAATCTTGCAGATAAATTTGTAGCATCGCCTAATCCAAATGACTTTGCAGATACATCAATTGAACAACTTTCCATGCCAATGCAAGCTTTTTCCACGAAAAGAGCACTGTTTGTCACATCCCATGAACCTTGCTTAAACGAACCACATTTTCCCTCTGGATTTCCATAGCTAGCAAATTGGATTTCAGAGATGACATGTCCTCCCTGACAAGACAACTCTAATGTGCTTCCTTCATTAGCATTTGCACATATAGTTCCTATTGTGATTGTTTGAACCGACACGTGTTGTGGATTTCCACCAATTTCTTCAAATAAAATCAATGTGTTTGTGTTGCTCGAAAGAAATGATCTTGGAACATGATACCATCTTTGAGAAGGATTTCCACAGTTTTGCACACATTTGCTAGGGTTGTATGCACCTCTATAGTCACATGTTGCGCTGCAACTATCATTGCCAGCAATGAAAGATGGCCAAAATCGGCCTATGCTTTGCCCATTTACCCAAGCTTGGCCTTTTCCCATTCCTTGCATGTCCAAGACTACTGGGTCAATTCCACCAGGTGTCTTAAAGCTAGTCTTGTACCATGTCATTCGCCTTCCGATAGATTTTTGATTTAGTGCAATCCAATTTGTTCTCTGTGAGAACATTGGGTTGTAAATTTGCTTCATTTCTCCATTTAATCCAACCTTATAAGACCACAAATTTGATGACAAATCAGTTTTCACGTTTCCATCTCCAATTAGATAGATGGGACCTCCATCGATTCCCGTTGGCACCATATCATAAAATGCGTCGTAATTCTTCAACCCAACTGTGGCACTCAAAAGAGTTATTGTGTTGGTTCCTGATTTTAGTAGAACCGGTTTCTCAAACACAAAACTCTGGCCATTACTCCCCCACTGCGACCCAATGTATCTTTTATTAACGAAAGCATGAAGAACATGACCCTTTGTATTCACTTGGAGAGTCACATTTTGAAGTGAAGATGTTCCGTTAGTGTCAACACTCGTCATGTACCAGAAGTAGTCGCTGAAATCAACCGTGACCCTTTTTTGTTCCAAAAGAAGGTTTGCCGCAAATTTACCATTTCCTTGCAGTGTGTCTTTCATAGGTTCTGGAGCCCAAGCCCACGAGAGTTGTGCATTTTCCTTCTCATTTTGCTCCTTCACGAACATAGACGTTTGAGAATTTACTTTTGCAGTGTTGTAAACCTCCTTGTTGCAACCATCAAGAATGCTCACAGACCAAGCTGGTACAAAATATTTTCCATCTGCTTGTAGATCTATGGTGGCATCATTTTTTCCATCTGTGTTGCTTAGAAAGCAAAACCTCTCCCCTGTTGTTGGATTAAAGAATTTCGTTAAAGTTGCAGAGCTACCAAAGTTTTGGTCTGAGCGTGTGCCGTTAGTGAGAATCTTCTCTCCTAACTTGATTGATGCGTGGAGTTGTTTGAGATGCCCCCATTTAGGTTGATTCAAGTTCCCATACTCATCAAGTGGGGCGTTGTAATCGTAAGATGTAGTGATGAATGGACCTCCCGATGTTCTTCCAAAGTTGGTGCCTCCATGATACATGTAATAATTGTTGAAGATGCCGCCAGATTGAAAAAATCTTGCCACAGAAAATGCTACATCTTCTGCAGTTATGTAAGGGTCTTTGTCGCCCCATTTCTTGAACCATCCCACCCAATTTTCAGTGAACATTTTTGGGCTCTTAGGATTGTTCGGAGTAAAGTTGTCACAGTAGAATCCATTGCACGTATTAATGATAGGTTGTGGGGCATCACTTTGTTGGCACATGATCCATGGAACGCCAATATTGAGAGATTCGGCCATTTGAGCACACCAATTGATATATGCTTTTCCTGCATCTCCATAAGCTGGTGTCATCACATTTCCATACTCATTCTCGATTTGAGCTAATATTATTGGCCCTCCTTGTGAAGCAAAGAGATTGGCTTGTTTACACATATTCACTATCTTTGTCGTGAAAGTTTGCATTTCATTCTTGTAGACTTGATTGTTAGTACGGAGTTGGATTCCTGGCATATTGTGCAACCACACTGGAAAGCCTCCGTAGTTCCACTCGGCACACACGTAAGGACCAATCCTCATGACAACATAAAGTCCAGCATCTTGGATGAGCTGGAAGAATTTAATAAAATCTAAACGTCCAGAGAAATCATATTTTCGTCGTTGTGGCTCGTGACGATCCCAAAAAATGTATGTCTCAATTGCATCAAGTCCACCATCTTTAGCTTTTTGAATAAGATCAGGCCACATTGCTTCAGTGCTGCGTGGATAATGAATTGAGCCTGAAAAGATAATACGTCGTTCTCCGTTGATAATTATCGCATTTGAATCATATGAAACATTGTCTCCTATGCAAAAGGTCAAGCAAGCTAGAGTTGCAACAAGCCATTGAAGCTTAAACATCTTCGATCCCACAACTTATGTCTTTGGTTTATTTGTTTCCTGAATCGATGTGTTTATTTATATAGAATACATATAGTGATAAGGTGAGAGTTCTTTCCTATCTATATTTGTGTTCAAGGTTGTTGATCAATTCTAAACATAGAAAAGCGGCTGACAAAAGTTTTTCGATATGAGTTGCATCCTCTGAAATTGAAGAATTCTAGTTGACCTTAATCCCTCAAATAACCTTTTACCGAATTACAACTATTGTACGCAATTAAAAAGGTTGTGTTTTTTTCCACAGGACAACTTAGGATTCTATTTTTCATTTTTCACATTTGGCCTCATGTTGTAAGCCAACAACTTTAAGGTCAAGCTATTGTAATATGAGCAATTGAATGTAAATAGATAGATAGATATTATATTTGCACCAAACGCAAAGATGACATCAAGATATTTATTTAACAACCCTCTTAAACTGTAGATTTAAATCATTCTCATTATACTCAATTAGCATTAAAACTAATTAATTAAAATTCATGTTCAAATTAATTAAAGATTTTAGTTGTTTGTGAAAATATTGTTTCATTATTTAAAATACTTCTCTAACTTACATATCATGACGTGGGATGTGTGATGTGTGATGGTTGAAACATTGAAGGTAAATGAATCCAAGTGACCCTAGAGGGAACAAAAAAAGAGATGATAAACCGAATAATAGGAAGTAACATATTTTCGGGAGAAAACAAAATTACAAAAAGATAAACTGTTGAAAATTTAATTTATGTCAATATCGAGAAATTCTCTTCAACTACCATCAAAACCATGATACTGTAAAACAAAAAAATGATAGGGTTCAGTTGTAACAGGATAGTTCGTCGTCATCATTTTATGAGTTAAAAAAATTACTTCTGGATAACCTCTTATCTATAAGTTTTGCAAGCATGATGCATCTCCCTTTCTTCAACTTTAATGGAAACCATAGAGGGAAACAATGAAGCTGCTAACTTCAAGTGATGATTCAAGAGTTTATCTTAAACCACGTAGGTGCAAGTTGGCAATATCTTTCAAGAGAATGGAGAACAAAGCGTACACTTTCCATAATGTTTCCAAAGCAGAATATCATTTTAAACATATTGCCTACTCTTCAATAATGAGCCCACTAGAAGATATAATCAAGTAGATAGAAAACAACAAAGACAAACTACAAAATTTGAAGGAGACAACGTAACATTAAATTACACCTAGTTTCATATCGCCTTCTTTGCAAGTTAGAGATATCAATACAATTAGAAACTAAAGATCTTTCATGTAACAACCCGGTCTTTTAAGGTCCCTGACCAGGGTCATTACTACTATGCATGCAATTTTAAAACAAAAATTGGTTGGCCATTAGGCACACAAATCTAGCTGACCTGAAAGTACACAAATCTAGTGTGTACATAGCTATAGGTAGAAGGGTAGTTGCCACTAAGTTATACACTCAACGTGCAACAAGGGGTCTCACATTATATAATCATGTCATAGTAACTTATAACTTTATAGCACGTTCTTATAAATTGTCAGTCATAAACCACACATGGCATCGAATAAAGTTTCTCACAATGCCTTAAAATTTAATTACATTTTGCCTGTCTCAAAGGCATTCTAGGAGGTTTAAACCTGATATATATCTAGATAATCTTCCATTTTGGCTTACCGAACTCTTTTGAAATTCTAAAATATTGACCCTAAACAATTTTCAACTTTCATACCCCTTAATCGAAGCTGTAAATTCATTATAAAAAAAGGTTCTTAAATGTTTTACCCAAGCTGTCCTTTGTCAAGAAAATGTCTCGGAACCATCGATAATGATAACACAAATTATAGCATTAAAATTGAGCTCAAAAGTGACTTGGAGCAACACCACCAAAGAAACTCATATAAAACGGCACAACCTTGCTAAAGAAGGTTCGAAATGTAGGTTACGGTAGCTGGATGCAGATCAGCGTAAGATTGCGGTGGCAACTGCGTGGATTTCCCTTCTGCACACATGAGAGAAAGAAACTTTCGAAGGGAGAGAAGGGGCGATCGACAGTGATCCGATCGATGACTGGTAGAAGTAAACGACGGGTGGTGGCTGATTATGGCGTGTGGATGTGGCAAGGTCTCGAGTGAGAGAAAACACTAACGATGGGTTGGCCATGCCGACAGCAGAGCAGCGTCACGATGTGACTGGCGGCAATAAAGTTTGCGTTCAGTGGTTGGCCGTCGAGAGGGTTAGAGAGAGAGAGTAAGCTAGATGATGTCAGGATTGCGGGTTTCACCCTATAACCAAAGATTCATAATTTATTCCTCTATTTCCCTTTGTGGGGGAGGGGGAATGGGGGAGGGGTTTGACATGTATGGGTATATTTCTTTTATTTAAAAATAAAAATTAAATATGTAACAACGTTTTTAAAAAGTTTCAAATATAGCAAAGTTCAGTGACAGACTCCAATCGAGACTTTTATGGGCTATCAGTGATGGACCAATATTTTTCAGTATGGTCTATCATTAATAGACCGCTAGGTGTTTATAGTTACTTATACGTTTGTGATTAATAAACCATATACTATGAAAAAGAAAGAAATAAAAATACATAGTTGGTTAAAAAGAATATTTATTCACATATATTACACTATTATTAATCAATTTTGTGCACATAGTGCTTGAACTACCAATCTTGCAGATAAATTTGTAGCATCGCCTAATCCAAATGACTTTGCAGATACATCAATTGAACAACTTTCCATGCCAATGCAAGCTTTTTCCACGAAAAGAGCACTGTTTGTCACATCCCATGAACCTTGCTTAAACGAACCACATTTTCCCTCTGGATTTCCATAGCTAGCAAATTGGATTTCAGAGATGACATGTCCTCCCTGACAAGACAACTCTAATGTGCTTCCTTCATTAGCATTTGCACATATAGTTCCTATTGTGATTGTTTGAACCGACACGTGTTGTGGATTTCCACCAATTTCTTCAAATAAAATCAATGTGTTTGTGTTGCTCGAAAGAAATGATCTTGGAACATGATACCATCTTTGAGAAGGATTTCCACAGTTTTGCACACATTTGCTAGGGTTGTATGCACCTCTATAGTCACATGTTGCGCTGCAACTATCATTGCCAGCAATGAAAGATGGCCAAAATCGGCCTATGCTTTGCCCATTTACCCAAGCTTGGCCTTTTCCCATTCCTTGCATGTCCAAGACTACTGGGTCAATTCCACCAGGTGTCTTAAAGCTAGTCTTGTACCATGTCATTCGCCTTCCGATAGATTTTTGATTTAGTGCAATCCAATTTGTTCTCTGTGAGAACATTGGGTTGTAAATTTGCTTCATTTCTCCATTTAATCCAACCTTATAAGACCACAAATTTGATGACAAATCAGTTTTCACGTTTCCATCTCCAATTAGATAGATGGGACCTCCATCGATTCCCGTTGGCACCATATCATAAAATGCGTCGTAATTCTTCAACCCAACTGTGGCACTCAAAAGAGTTATTGTGTTGGTTCCTGATTTTAGTAGAACCGGTTTCTCAAACACAAAACTCTGGCCATTACTCCCCCACTGCGACCCAATGTATCTTTTATTAACGAAAGCATGAAGAACATGACCCTTTGTATTCACTTGGAGAGTCACATTTTGAAGTGAAGATGTTCCGTTAGTGTCAACACTCGTCATGTACCAGAAGTAGTCGCTGAAATCAACCGTGACCCTTTTTTGTTCCAAAAGAAGGTTTGCCGCAAATTTACCATTTCCTTGCAGTGTGTCTTTCATAGGTTCTGGAGCCCAAGCCCACGAGAGTTGTGCATTTTCCTTCTCATTTTGCTCCTTCACGAACATAGACGTTTGAGAATTTACTTTTGCAGTGTTGTAAACCTCCTTGTTGCAACCATCAAGAATGCTCACAGACCAAGCTGGTACAAAATATTTTCCATCTGCTTGTAGATCTATGGTGGCATCATTTTTTCCATCTGTGTTGCTTAGAAAGCAAAACCTCTCCCCTGTTGTTGGATTAAAGAATTTCGTTAAAGTTGCAGAGCTACCAAAGTTTTGGTCTGAGCGTGTGCCGTTAGTGAGAATCTTCTCTCCTAACTTGATTGATGCGTGGAGTTGTTTGAGATGCCCCCATTTAGGTTGATTCAAGTTCCCATACTCATCAAGTGGGGCGTTGTAATCGTAAGATGTAGTGATGAATGGACCTCCCGATGTTCTTCCAAAGTTGGTGCCTCCATGATACATGTAATAATTGTTGAAGATGCCGCCAGATTGAAAAAATCTTGCCACAGAAAATGCTACATCTTCTGCAGTTCTGTAAGGGTCTTTGTCGCCCCATTTCTTGAACCATCCCACCCAATTTTCAGTGAACATTTTTGGGCTCTTAGGATTGTTCGGAGTAAAGTTGTCACAGTAGAATCCATTGCACGTATTAATGATAGGTTGTGGGGCATCACTTTGTTGGCACATGATCCATGGAACGCCAATATTGAGAGATTCGGCCATTTGAGCACACCAATTGATATATGCTTTTCCTGCATCTCCATAAGCTGGTGTCATCACATTTCCATACTCATTCTCGATTTGAGCTAATATTATTGGCCCTCCTTGTGAAGCAAAGAGATTGGCTTGTTTACACATATTCACTATCTTTGTCGTGAAAGTTTGCATTTCATTCTTGTAGACTTGATTGTTAGTACGGAGTTGGATTCCTGGCATATTGTGCAACCACACTGGAAAGCCTCCGTAGTTCCACTCGGCACACACGTAAGGACCAATCCTCATGACAACATAAAGTCCAGCATCTTGGATGAGCTGGAAGAATTTAATAAAATCTAAACGTCCAGAGAAATCATATTTTCGTCGTTGTGGCTCGTGACGATCCCAAAAAATGTATGTCTCAATTGCATCAAGTCCACCATCTTTAGCTTTTTGAATAAGATCAGGCCACATTGCTTCAGTGCTGCGTGGATAATGAATTGAGCCTGAAAAGATAATACGTCGTTCTCCGTTGATAATTATCGCATTTGAATCATATGAAACATTGTCTCCTATGCAAAAAGTCAAGCAAGCTAGAGTTGCAACAAGCCATTGAAGCTTAAACATCTTCGATCCCACAACTTATGTCTTTGGTTTATTTGTTTCCTGAATCGATGTGTTTATTTATATAGAATACATATAGTGATAAGGTGAGAGTTCTTTCCTATCTATATTTGTGTTCAAGGTTGTTGATCAATTCTAAACATAGAAAAGCGGCTGACAAAAGTTTTTCGATATGAGTTGCATCCTCTGAAATTGAAGAATTCTAGTTGACCTTAATCCCTCAAATAACCTTTTACCGAATTACAACTATTGTACGCAATTAAAAAGGTTGTGTTTTTTTCCACAGGACAACTTAGGATTCTATTTTTCATTTTTCACATTTGGCCTCATGTTGTAAGCCAACAACTTTAAGGTCAAGCTATTGTAATATGAGCAATTGAATGTAAATAGATAGATAGATATTATATTTGCACCAAACGCAAAGATGACATCAAGATATTTATTTAACAACCCTCTTAAACTGTAGATTTAAATCATTCTCATTATACTCAATTAGCATTAAAACTAATTAATTAAAATTCATGTTCAAATTAATTAAAGATTTTAGTTGTTTGTGAAAATATTGTTTCATTATTTAAAATACTTCTCTAACTTACATATCATGGCGTGGGATGTGTGATGTGTGATGGTTGAAACATTGAAGGTAAATGAATCCAAGTGACCCTAGAGGGAACAAAAAAAGAGATGATAAACCGAATAATAGGAAGTAACATATTTTCGGGAGAAAACAAAATTACAAAAAGATAAACTGTTGAAAATTTAATTTATGTCAATATCGAGAAATTCTCTTCAACTACCATCAAAACCATGATACTGTAAAACAAAAAAATGATAGGGTTCAGTTGTAACAGGATAGTTCGTCGTCATCATTTTATGAGTTAAAAAAATTACTTCTGGATAACCTCTTATCTATAAGTTTTGCAAGCATGATGCATCTCCCTTTCTTCAACTTTAATGGAAACCATAGAGGGAAACAATGAAGCTGCTAACTTCAAGTGATGATTCAAGAGTTTATCTTAAACCACGTAGGTGCAAGTTGGCAATATCTTTCAAGAGAATGGAGAACAAAGCGTACACTTTCCATAATGTTTCCAAAGCAGAATATCATTTTAAACATATTGCCTACTCTTCAATAATGAGCCCACTAGAAGATATAATCAAGTAGATAGAAAACAACAAAGACAAACTACAAAATTTGAAGGAGACAACGTAACATTAAATTACACCTAGTTTCATATCGCCTTCTTTGCAAGTTAGAGATATCAATACAATTAGAAACTAAAGATCTTTCATGTAACAACCCGGTCTTTTAAGGTCCCTGACCAGGGTCATTACTACTATGCATGCAATTTTAAAACAAAAACTGGTTGGCCATTAGGCACACAAATCTAGCTGACCTGAAAGTACACACTCAACGTGCAACAAGGGGTCTCACATTATATAATCATTTCATAGTAACTTATAACTTTATAGCACGTTCTTATAAATTGTCAGTCATAAACCACACATGGCATCGCATAAAGTTTCTCAGCATGCCTTAAAATTTAATTACATTTTGCCTGTCTCAAAGGCATTCTAGGAGGTTTAAACCTGATATATATCTAGATAATCTTCCATTTTGGCTTACCGAACTCTTTTGAAATTCTAAAATATTGACCCTAAACAAATTTCATCTTTCATACCCCTTAATCGAAGCTGTAAATTCATTATAAAAAAAGGTTCTTAAATGTTTTACCCAAGTTGTCATTTGTCAAGAAACTGTCTCGGAACCATTGATAATGATAACACAAATTATAGCATTAAAATTGAGCTCAAAAGTGACTTGAAGCAACACCACCAAAGAAACTCATATAAAACGGCACAACCTTGCTAAAGAAGGTTCGAAATGTAGGTCATGGTAGCTGGATGCAGATCAACGTAAGATTGTGGTTGCAACTGCGTGAATTTCCCTTCTACACACATGAGAGAAAGAAACTTCCGAATATAGAGAAGGGGCTTTCGACAGTGATCCGATCGGTGACTGGTACGAAGTTGGATTCCTGGCATGTTGTGCAACAACACTGGAAAGCCTCTGTAGTTCCACTCGACACACATGTAAGGGCCAATCCTCATGACAACATAAAGTCCAGCATCTTGGATGAGCTGGAAGAATTTAATAAAATCTAAACGTCCAGAAAAATCATATTTTCGTCGGTGTAGCTCGTGTTTCAATGAAAAAAATCTAAACGTCTAGAGAAATCATATTGTGCAAGCTTTTTCCACGAAAACAACACTTTTTGTCACTTCCCATGAACCTTGCTTAAACGAATCACATTTTCCCTCTGGTGACTGATAAGAGTAAACGGAGGCTGGTGGCTGATTATGACGTACGGATGTGGCAAGGTTTCGAGTGAGAGAATACACTAACGATGGGCTGGCCATACTGGCTGTAGAGCAGCGTCCCGATGTGGTTAACGACAATAAAGTTTACGTTCAGTTGTTGGCTGTCGAGAGGGTTAGAGAGAGAGAGTAAGCTAGATGATGTCACAATTGCGGGTTTCACTCTGTAGCCAAAGGTTCATAATTTATTTCTCTGTTTCCCTTTGTGGGGGAGGGGGGAGGGGTTTGACATGTATGGCTATATTTCTAGTCACAGTTTTTTTGCAGCACTAAAAACTCAATTTCTTGTACGTAGTGAAAGAATGGAAAAGAGATAATTTCAAAAAGATGATGATGATAGTGATATAATAGTAATACAAAAGCTTCAAATGAAAAAAAGAAAAAAATATGGTTGGTTGAGAAAGAATATTTTAAATAATATTATTATAAGTAAATGGAAATTTGTAATGGTTGCCTTTTGAGAATATGACATAGCAAATATAACACATTGTTTTAGAATTTTGCAAATATGGTTCTCATTTTTTAAAATACTATTCATCTTAAATTTGTTATTATTCCCAAACTACCATTCAGTAACTTATTTCTTTTCCATTTTTTAATGCCCTAATCAAGTTATTTCTTATCCCACTTTTTAAATCTCTAATCATTCTTCCTCTGATAGAAAAACAATTCGTTTCTTCAATAATGTACGTATTTCTATACCCATCAAATGTAATTTTTTGCTTGAAAAAAAATTAATTTTGGATCTAATTGGGAGTTTTTCTTTGAAGGTTTGATTAATGATTTTCCCATCAAGGTTGAATTGGTTTCAACCTCAGTTCTTGGTAAGTTAATTAGGAGAATTTTTTGACGTTAGCCATTAGTAATTTCGTAATTAAGCCTGCTATTTGAAGATACTCAGAAAAGGCCGATCAGACCCTTTCCTAGCTAATCCGAAACCGTTATGCTTCCCTGGCCGTGTAGAGGTGTATTCACTATGAAAGTCAACCAAGGAATCCTTATCTTGGATTTGAGTATCATAATAGGATATTTGAGTAGAGCTTCAATCTTTGATTTACGGTCCGAGGCCTCAATGAACAAGGGCTTGGCATTTCTTAAAACCGGTTACTCCTTATGATATGCGACCTCAACCCCTGATCATTGAGCATCTGAGAACATCTTCGACACTGTCGAGGGAAAGTTAGATAACAAAAGAATTTGCCTTCACGCTTATCCCATTGATCAGAATTGGCAATAGATCTTTCAGCGAATGTAGTAGCGGATCAATAACAACTGTCTTCCACTCTTACTACTGCAAAGTATGAAAAGGAAGAAAGTTTATGTAAGTGTAAGCTTTCTCCTTGAAGTTTATACTATTAAATGTTATGTCAAGCCTATCCTTCTTTTTCAGTGAAAACTATAGCGATACATAAAATAATAGAACGGATAGGGCCCATTGCCCGTTGAATCCGTCTTTCCTGATACCTGATCGAAGGGAAGGTTAGAATACGCTTTCCAGAATAGCTCAATTAGATTGTACAACTTGAGTGTATATATACTCTTTTTCTTCCAACGGAATAAGAATCAGGCAAAGGGAAAAAGGGGCACTCTTTAACCCAATTAGAATCCGTACCCGCTGCAGTAGAGGCATCAAAGTCAAAGGGTGCCCTTGTTTATTGAGGTGGTTCTACCCCACCCAGTTCTGATCGAGAAAGTTGGGGATGCCTCATCTGCGGAAAAGGTTCAATGCTCTTGGCCTCGACCTTGAATTCTAGAAAGAAGAAAGCATTCCAATACGAGGTATGACACGCAACCCATCCGTTGATGAAGCCGTTGGTCTTATTATCCATTAAGGTAGGGGAACTGCTCCGTGGGCCTCCAACTTTCATTATTTTCGCTAAGGAGAACTTGCCTAGGAACATCTGAAAGTCTTCGAATTCCCAACACGTAGCTTTACCCTTTTGCTTCCGGAGTAGAATAGGAGAAGGGGAACTTGAATAGGATAGACCAACCGATTCAAGACGACTCATGTGCCAAACGCAAAATTTCCCACTCTACGGTTTCTTTCCCACTACGTCTAATTAAAGGAAGAAAGCCTATCCAGAACCTACTAAAAAGAGGAAAGCCTTCTTTCATTCTTTGTCTTTTAGTGGCAAAAACAAAGGCTCGACTGAAAGGAGAGATTCAAAAATCCATATGAACCTGTGGTTCGAAGGCGCAAAGCGAAGCGACTTAACAGAAGTCCGTAAAGCATGAAGTGAAGCGACTTAATAGAGCCTGTAAGGACTATCAAATCTAGGAATGAATTTGTTAAGAAAGAAACGAAGAAAGCCTAGGCTCAACTGAAAGGAGAGGATTTGAATGAAAAAAGATTGGATAAGCTAGTCCAGACCCTTATTTAATCCATATGAATCTGAAAGGAGAGTCAATTAATTTACACTATTTTTTTCCTTCTAAATGTTAGTTTTTATAAGACGAAGGTTCTTTCTTTACACTCCTTTGAATTTGAAGAATAAGGAAGAAGTTTCGCTTTCAAATTCTTTGAACCTCTCCTTTTTTATTCATATGGATTTTTTGACTCGTCCAGAGTAGCTTAATTAGGCCGATAAAAGAGAAAAAATGACTAATTTGTTTTTCGTTGCACTCCTTCACAGTCGCTTCGCTTCACACCTTAACTAGCATTTTTTGAATTTAAGCTAATACCTATGGAATCCGATTCAAGAGGTCTAAACCTCAAGAAAATATGAAAGCCTTCCAAAAACTTGACCTTCAACAAAGCACCTTTCCAGTCACTTCCCTTTTATCCTCATCAAACACGGAAAAGCATATTCAAACCTTCCTTGGTAAAGTAAAGGAACGTACTTCTTCCGTGCGACTAATTTTCTTGCTGATCTCACATTTCCTTTTCATCTGCTCCTCCCGCGGAATAGGATATGAGCCTATCCTGAAGACTCTTATTCATTCTTGTCTTTATCCACACCATGGCATGAAATCGACAAAAAGATAATGAAAGAAAACTCTGCGGCATCTCAAATTCTTTGAGCCTTTGACTTTCATCCTTAAGGCTAGTTCATAGGGAATTGGATTCAATTCTTTTTGATTCCTTCTATTTGTTGAGAAAGAATTCCTGACCAACCCTGGACCAAGTTCCATAAAGAAGTGTAGAGGATAAGTAAGGATCAAACACAAAGGTTGGGGAGAATTTTCCTACCTATGTGAGTAGGACATAGAAGGCTCATAATGATCTTTGATCAGATCACAAGGTGAGGAGGACAGAGAGCTAGCTACTTTGGCCTTTAACCAGGGGGGGATCAATTATGCCCTTTCCCGAATCGACTCATGAAAAATTTGAGGTAGATTAGAAAACATTCTTGTCAGAAAGTCGCCACGAGGTGTGGATGGATAGGAAATCGAGAAATTTGCCTTTTCTTCCTTTTAGCCTTGGAAATATGGGAAAGAGATATCCCAAAACTAAGCTGATCATTACGCGTAAATAGTCAGGGATTGGGACAAGAACTTATCTAGGTACTTCTTCCCCTGCCCTTGGGTTAGCGCCCTGCAAAAGTGCTCAAGATTATGAAAATGAAATAAGAAGATATGAACAACATTCTTTTTTATATAAAACTCTGCGAATTGCGAATAAGAGGATAAGATATATAAGAATATATAAGTGCCCTTGTTCATTGACTTCTCTCTTCTTAGACTTTCTGAAATCAGTTTGAAGAAGAGTTATTGATAGATCAAATAAAAACGAAGAAAAAGAATTAGAAGAGGACTCGACTTCACTCTATCTTCTCTAATTATTTCTTTTGACTACTTATGAGGATCATGACTGAATTATGACTTAGATAAAGTACATATATGATCTTTTTAGCCCATGAAATCATCAAAAATCGTCTTTCATCGTGTCGATCGGGTTCAGGTAGACGTAGGATTATGATGAATGGAGAGTATTGACTCGATTTTTCCTCAAGCATGAATTATCAATTAGCCCTAGTAACTCTGAATGAAGAGTGTGAATATCTACTCTGATGAGCAAAGAGAGGCATAAGCGATATTCGAGCCTAAATCATGAAATTGATTTGTAATCACTAATAGAAGAAGAAGAAAGAAGAATGATCGTGATAGGTGATGGCTCAGTCTATCTTGAAATTACCACCTTGGATACCGGATAGTGCTCTGGGTAGGAGGTCATCGTCCAGTAGAAACACTGAGTGAAAGAGGGACAGAGGGTGCCTTAAACTATCTAACCTATATGGAATAATACAGATTGCACTCTCAAATCTTTACCAAAATTTGAATCTCAAGTCTTTTGCCCATGTTTGGGTTGACACCAAGTGCGCTCTTCGACCCCTTGTTTCAGAAAAAGAGGATAGGGCTAAGCCCGCTAAAGATGCCTTTATTCTTTATTTAGTAGCTCGGATGTCTGTAAGATTTAGGTTGAAGGCATGCCTTATTTATGTATTTATTTCCTCCCAACATGGACAAGAAAGGTGAAAGGCAAAGGAAGAAAGTCAAGATCGGGACGTACGCGATATCAAAGTAAAACCCTTAGTCTCGGCCCTCAGATTTCAGAATCTGCATGTGTGGTGCGGTGAATAAGTGAAAATCTTTCGACTATTTCTTTAAGAAGCTTGAACAAAGGGACAAGCCTCACATGGGACAAGAAGGATCCTTCCGTTGAGGTTTCTTGCTTTATTGTCTAGTGATCTTAGTCCTACTCAATGTAACTTGATAGGTTAGCGCCCAGCCGAAGGGTAGGAGTAAAGATGGGTAGGTACGTGAAAAGAGTTTGAAAACCCAACACTGATTATTTGACTCTAGAGTGAAAGACAAAGCGGTAGGCGAATGAATAAGCATCTTAATTCCTTTTGTATATAAGCTGCAAACTCTAACTCGATGAAATTGAGTGATTTAGCATGAAATAACAAAACCCCATTCTTTCTCTTCTTAAAATCTTTGAGCCATGGCAAAGCGATCATGATATTCAACTTTTGATTGCACAAGAGTTAAAGTGAGGGTTAACGGAGGTGGCCACTGTAAGATGTGGAAGTCGAGCCCTTGATCCTAGGAGGTTCCCCTTTCTTTATCTTTCACGCTTTTGGATATGCCAATGTGGATAAGTCGTCTGTCTTGCTGGTCTCTCCTTCCTTCCTTGGCTAGCTTTTATGAGCACCGACATAAGAGGGTTTGGGTAAGAAGACCAATTCTTCTCAACCAGTGAGCCCTATCCATGAATTTAGCGGTGGTCGATCGCGTAGTGGGCTTGTAACATCCGTTTCTGTGGTTGTGGTTCTTTCCCTTCTTGCTTTTCTTATGCTTGTTCGATTGATACTAAAATCAAAGTGATACCTTTCTTTGTCTTTTAGATGTTCCAACTCATTTTATTTATTTAAAAGGAAGAAGACTGAGGGAGGCAAATCAAAGGAATCCTACTTCCCAGTCGCTTCGCACCTTATTCACTTTTGCTTATTATACCTACCCTTGTGAATTAAGGCTTCAAACTCATTCATTCCACTAAACTCTTTCAAGCATATTTTCTCTGGTCTTGCTTCTTATCTCAACTGATAGGACTCCTTTGTGCTTAGCTCTGATCAAAGAACTCTCCCGTATGGGTCTCTTTCAATTACATCAACCCTTGTGAATTGAGGCTAGGCTTGATCTTTAAGACTTTAGAAGAAAAGCCAGTTTTCACGTCAAATCCTTAGATTTTCAATCTATTTTCTAGAACTGTATAACCTAAAAAATATCATAAGGAGTTGATCTATCAACACTAGAAAGATTTAGTGGAATGAACAAGTTTGAAGGACAGAAGGAAAGCCTGTGTTAAGGAGCGGGGTTTAGCAAAAGAAAAGAATCACATGAAGATCGGTTAATGGGTAGGGCCACTTTCTAACCTCGTCGAGTTTATGCCTTGGCATGGTTAACAAGTCTATGCCTTTGCGCCTTTCCCCTTCGTCCTTATTCCTAGACGCCTTGTTCATTGAGGCGGTTTGAGTTTTTGCTGATGCGCATGCTGGTTGGGGACTCTTTGTTCATTGACTCGTCCAAGTACTTTCTTTTGAAGTAGAAGTGCTAAGCTCTAAAGAGGCCAATAGCTGCCTAACCTACGTCACTCAATTGAATCGAGCCTAGGCTCAAAGGATTTGAGTCAACTTCCGGGAAAAAATGGGGAAGAAGATGAAAAAGTAAAAAGATCAAGCATATGGCTTGCGTAGTAGAATGTAGGAGAAGAGAAGTAAAGAAGCGGAGTGGATAAGCTTTCAGAGTCTTAATAAGTTTGAGAAATCTTGTCTTCTTTTCTTCCTTATTAACTTCACTTCCACTATGCTACTTAAACTGACTGAACTTTCATTTAATCCTTTCGTTTCTTCTCCAGCACTTACACGAGTATTCGCTTCTTTGTTTTAGTGGGTTTTCACCAATTCTTTGCTCTTAGCATTAGGCTCAAAGAATTTGAAAGTCCTTCGGATAGATGCTAAAAGGCAAACTTTTCATCGCTTTGGCTATTTTTTGGAATGAATGAGTCATCTGGATGGACCTTTGTTTTTGTTTCGAAGTCTGGAATCTACCATATGAACTTTTTGACATGAATTGAAAGAGTTTTGACTATTTCTTCGACTTTTCTTATCTAACAATAAATGACAAAAAAACCACCCATTTGACTTTCAAAGTTGCTGCCAGCTATAGCACAAAGTGACTTAATAAGGGATTTTCCTAGTCAAAGAGTTCGTGAAATTTAAAGAAAGAAGCAATTCAAAGAAATTTTGATTTTCCTTTTTCTTCCATGAAAGTTTCGAACCACTTATTTGGAGACAATGAAACCTATTTTCCGACAAAGCAACTTTTCCTACTGAAACCTACTATCTACTTTTTCTGCTTAAGACATGAATGATGTAATTGTTCAGTCAGAAAAGAGGCAAAAGGAAGAAAGAGAAAGTCTATCCACAATAATTAAGCTACTTTTAGAGCATCATGCTTGATTTGATAAGAGGCCTGACCAAACACTTCCTGCAAGGAGTCCATAATCTCACGAGTAGTGAGCATTAATTCATGTTTCTTGGTCAATACTTACAATAAGCTTGCCAAGATGTATGCTCAGGCTTTTTCATTTGCCTTGACCCAACACTCATGTGCTTCTTGTACAATTCGAGTTGCATTAGCAGCTGGGACTTGAGGACACTCCTCAACTAGGACAAATCTAAGGTCATCGATGATTAGCATATTGTTGATAGTATTTTTCCAAGATGCATAATTATTGGAAAAATACTATCAATTTACCAAAATTTTAATATATCTTAAGTGATATCTATTTTACAATGATGCTTCAGTGATGTAGGATAAAAACCCACGTTTATTGAATTAAGACAATCTTAACTAAATAGTACACTAGAATAACTTTTATTTCTATAATAATTAGTCATCATTGTTTAGTCAAGAAATGATTAACTTACTTAAAAATTTCTTGTACGTGTAATCCTTCATTTTAGGTTCTATAGTTCCACCCCAATAAGTAATCCGTAGGGAAAAACCAATTGGAGCAAAAACTAAAGAAATCCTATCCATTTCGGGAGTGTGAATAATCCCATTCAAACACCTTCCGTAAGAGAACACAAGCAAGGGTGCCTCGAGGCCGAGCATAAAAATTTACTAGAAACTAATGAAAGAGACTGCGGGATGTGTTGACACACATCCCTCTCCCACTTACTATAAACACTATCTCCATTCATCTTGTTATTAACTTACACAAACACCACCCGTAAGGGGACACAAGTGAAGGTTCCTCGAGGCCGAGCATAAGTCTCACGGTGTGAATGTTTAAGGAGAAATGTGAAAAGAAAAATAATGAAGTAGCATATACCTTATTTCCTCCTATTTATTGTTTTACTTATAATTAATTAACTTAGAAAATACGGCTAATTATTTATCTAAGTCCATTGTTAAATTGGCCCAATATAACTCTTATATTGGATAGTTTAACAATATATGATTATTGTTCATCAAACACTTTGAAAAATATAATCATGTATTGCATGCTTATAAAATGTTTGACTAATTCACCTTCTAGGTCAATTTCTAGGTAAGGGTGTTTTGTTACCGTTAGCTTAAGTATCCCAACCTAGATAGAACCTTCCTTAGACAAAGGTCCCTTGTAGATAAATATTTTATAAATCTAATCTTTTATTGGTATCATTTTAATCCTATTAAAACCAAAAAAGATTAATCCTATTTCTGATCTCATTAGAAATATTTTTCATTAAAGTCTATGTGATTTAATTTTAAACCATTTAAAACTAATTGTGACTTTATATTAGCATGCAACTCTTTATTATAGATTTTAATTCTAAATTCATAAACTTATAACACTTATAAGAAAAATAAACAATTAAAACCTATAAACATGCATTTCTAATGTCGTTTAATACATATAATGATTTATTCACTAAGTAATGACATGCTCAATGCATTCCCATTTTCATCACACAATACAACGATTATATTAACACAATAAAAATAAACATATAATAATACATGCTATCATATAATATAAACTATATTATATAGTATGATGCACGAAAATATTAATGATACATGTTATCATATAATATAACAATTATATTAAATATGATGCATGAGCATGCTTAGAAAATCATTCAACTAAAATATAACACTTATATTTAAGAACGATGCATTATAATTATAATCATAAGGTGAGATTTTAAATTATATGACATACATTATGCGTATAATTGGTTTAATCAAACATCACATGCAATAACAGATTAAATAGAAAAATAGATCGAATTTGGCACCCTTAAAAAAATAATCAAATTATATGGGGGTCTTTCAAAAAATATAACAAAGCAGCAAAATATTTACATTCTATAGAACAATTTCGAAAACAGAAAAGCCCACAGGCCCACAATGAAAAATACCAAAAATGTCTCGTGAACAATGCCGTTAACAATTCGCGCAATATATTTGGTACACGATCATTTAGATTTGGCTAATGTTTGGTACATGATCGTTTAGATTTGGTCGTTTAGATTTGGATAGACAAATCTAAGCGATTTTTTTTTTCAATTCTATCATTTAATTTGGTTACACGATTGTTTAGATTTGGTCGTTTAGATTTGGCTACCCCAAATCTAAATGATTTTTATTTTCAAAATTTGGTATACGATCGTTTAGATTTGACTAAACGAATTCTTTAAAGATTCTTTGGTACACGATCGTTTAGATTTGTTTACACGATTGTTTATTTTTCAAAATTCCTTGGTACATGCTCATCTAGATTTGGCTAAACGATTTTTTTAATTCCTTTGGTACACGATCGTTTATTTTTTTACATGATCATTTAAACTTGGCTACTCCAATCTAAACGATTTTTATCAAGATTCTTTATACCCAAACTTTTAGATTTTGTTACCCTAATCTAAACGACGTAAAAAACAGAGGAAAATGAAAAGAAGAAAGATGATGAAAAGAAATCGCAACAGAAAAAAAAAAGAGAAAAAGAAAAAAATGATAAAAAGAAATCAGATTTGGGTACCTAAATCTAAACAACGTAAAAAAATAAAAAGAGGAAAAGAAGAAATATGATGGAAAGAAATCACATTGAAAAAAAGAAAGGAAGAAAGATGATAAAAAGAAATCGTAGCGAAGAAGAGAAGAAAGATTGAAGGGCAAACCTGAAATATTTAAAATGACTAACTTTATGAGTTTTGTTACACGGACCGTAAATATTTTAGTATTTTGTTATATTTATTAAAATTTCCCTTAAAAAGGGCTAACTACAGATTGCACGTTCTGCAACGCGAACTCACAACCTCCTACAAAATGGTGGATGACCAGCCAATGCACTAGAAACCAATCCATAGTACTCCAAGGGCGCACATAAACAATATATTTGTTTTTGATTTTCATTTTCTTTTTAACCAAACGCTGCCGCAACTCTTTGTACAGTTTTGAACCTATACAGAACTAGAAAATTTTCTCCAAAAAATACATCGAAAAACACCAATCTTACCAGCAACAAGTTTATTTATGAATCTTAATTAATTAATCTCTATTCATTAACTATAAGTCATTCCACTAAAGACTAATAGTTGCACTTTTCTTACTATAGATATATTTTTGTGTACATTAGATATAACCAATCAATAGTGCAAGGACTCTTCACAAATTGCTCGTAAGTACAACTGGGTCAAAAATTACCGTTTTTCTCCTGCAGTTACATCTAACTCCTTAAGTACCATTGATTCCACTAATGAACAATAATTATAGTCCCAATATAATTAAACTTCCTCTCAGGCCAAGAGAGGATGTGGCACCATATTATTCAAGCCTGGGAATCAACCCTTAAGAGGACAATTTCTCTACTTACTCTATCTAAAGAGAAGGAGTGAATTCCTTCTTGTGTAGCTGTGTTCCTAGGTCCCTAATCAGTCGAATCCCCAAAATGGTAGGCATATTGAGTCGGCGACATAGGCTACTCTCACCCATGCAAATCAAATGACTGCCTTGATAGGCAGAAGTTCACAAATCACTCAAGATTCAGGTTTAGTCACCTATGGTCATCCTAGTGAAATGTAGTCTCAACTAGTAACGATGTTAATAAGAGAGACTAATTTTCATGGTTCAGTCTTATACAAACTCTTTGTATTGAATACCCCCACTCTAATGCCTCGACATGAATGATTAGGATCAAATTATTTGTAGCACTTAAGAACAATTGTACAACTACAAAGTAGACCGTATTCGTAGTATCACTAGGATAAGGTATCCAGTCTTATCCATCTACTACAGACCATTTAGGTGAAAGAATGTTATTTGAGGTAAGTCATTATCAAAATGATAGGTTGTTATAGATGTAAGTATGCAAAACAAGAATTTGTTCCTAGTCTAAAATAAAAGAATTCAAGAATAGAGAAAGACTAGATGAAATATGAGGGTTAGGGATTACCTCAATTACCTTTCAAAGTTATCTTTTTAACCCTTCTTACCTTTGTGGAAATTGAGAGTGTATAGGGAAGAAGGGTGTCGAACCCTAGAGAGCACTTAAGATTCAAAACTTCAAGATTCACAAACAAGGTCGATTAGTAGCTTCAGGATCTAAAAGAAAATTAGAAACACAAAAGGGGGGAGGGGTTTGTGGAAGTAATTTTTGAACTATAGTAAAGAACAAGCATTAAGGAATGATTAGTGACAACAAGTAATTCAAGTAAAGTTTTTTTTTCTAGTTTAGTAGAGGGACTTTTTCTTGGGTAATTGCCATGTTTCTTATCATTGAAAAAGAAAGAAGATCAATTAATCTTTTCTTGAAGATGCAAGAATGGAGTTCTTACAAAAAGAAAGTATCCAAATCTCTATTAAAACATGATTAATTTTAGCAACCAAAGCATGTTCAAATTGAGACAAAATTCATCCTATTCAAGATTTGCTAAGGAGAGGATAGCCACTACCCTTAGCAAAATCAATTAGTAGAAAATTAAAGACAATCTCAACAATTAATTCATCATAACAAACCATTGCAAATCGAAATTTAAGTTCAGCACTTTAAGAGTTTGTAAAGAAATTTCAATGAAAAATTGATGGGGAAAACTTATTTGTTTTATTGAAATTTCATTGCAAAGGGAAACAAGCAATCAAATAAAAAATTGAAAAGATATAGAAAAGAATTTAATTCTCAAAGAAAACATGATAATTTAACCCAAGAAAAAGTCTCAAAAGATTACCTTAGCCCATGAAGATTGATGAAATTCTTAAAGAGATGTTGAGGAAAGAATCTATTTGTTTGACAAAAGTAATCTTTGATTGATAAAATTTCAAGAATTTGCTACGAGAATTGAATGAGAAAGAGGATTTTTTTACATTGGAATTTCTTATCTTTCTCCAAAAAAAATATGAGAAATTTTATAGAAGGAAAAATGGGAGAAAAAAGTGGAATTAGTTTTAAAAACTGCCATTTTGCAGTTAATTTTGGAGAAAATGATGAACTGGGTCACAAATGGGCTTGGGTCGGGTCTTGGGTTGGCCCAATTGAAGAGAGAAAAAAAAAGAATTGCAGCTGCTGAGATTCGAACTCATGACAGGGGAGAGGCGCGCGCGGACGAGGGCTCGACACGTGGTGGATGCGTGGGTCGCGAACCGGTTCGCGGATCGGGTTGCCGGGTCAGATTTCGGTCGCGCGAAAAATGAAAGGAAAAATAGGGGCGCGCCTGGGTTCGAACACGCGACTTCAAAGCGGACGTGTGGCGTGATTTGATGATGCCACGTGGTGCGATCTAGTGCGTCCGATCTTTTTCAATTTCCCAGTTTTGCCCTTCAACTTGTTTTTTACCGTTCTTCTTCGTTATAACTCCAATTTAAGTGATTTTAGTGGTGTTGGACTCGTATCGAGGTGAAGTTTCATATTCTGCATAAAAATGACATTTTAATGAGTAAATGGATAAAGGTTTGGAAAAATTAGTCTAATAATGTTAGGTCTAAAATAGCCCTAACATTAGGTTATCACTTACACAAGATGCACTTGTATGTCTCCACATACATGTTTAAGTTACAAAAAATTACCTTGGATGTTAGTTTATTGGTTTTTTGGGTTAAAGCAACTAAATGTATAAAATAAAATATTTTATTTTATTATATAAATAAAATGTTTGCGTATAATATATATAATTACAAACTACAAGACCACGAGATTTAGGGCATAAATCCCAACAAATAGGACTGAGAGATTGGTGGCTTAACAACAAGTTAGAAGACCTTTCTTTACCTCCATGTGAGTATTGTCTCGATGGTCAAATGAGAAAACGACCTTTTCTAGTAAAAGGTTATAGAGCTAAAGAATCCTTAGAACTCGTGCACTCGAATCTCTCTGGTCCTTTGAATGTCAAAGCAAAAGGAGGGTATTCACATTGATTTCATTGATTCTGATTCTCAATACGCTTATCTATACCTAATGTATCATCATTTCAAAACCCTTGAAAAGTGAAAGGAGTATAAGGCAGAGGTTGAGAACCTATTAAAAAGGATTAAGAAACTTTGATCTGATCGAGATTTTGAGTATATGGACTTTAGATTCTAGGACTATTTGATAGAAGACAGAATTGGGTCCCAACTCTCAGCACCTAGTAGACCACAGTAGAATGATCTATTGGAAAGGAGAAAAAGAACCTTGTTGGACTCCTTTAGAACTATGCTCGTTGGCCTAACTCATTTTGGGGTTATGCAGTAGTGACAACTCTTTCTATTATGAATGTGGTTTCGATCTTCAAGACCTTTTGAGCTCTAGAGAGGGCATCTAGCTAGCTTACCTCATTTCAAGATTAGGGGATGTCTTGTATATGTGCTAGTAGCAAACCTGAAGAAATTGGAACCTCGTTCTAATCGATGCTTATTTGTAGGCTATGAAAGGAGAGGTGAATACTTCTTCGATCTAAAAGAAAGGAAATGTACCCTGAAATTATCTTAAGTTCATTTTTCTGGTTAAGCTAGAGATAGATCAAGAAGAGTTGGTGATGAGGATGGTGCTAAAATAAGAGTTGTTGATTAATGAAGTTAAGGATCAAAGAATTTGAGAAGTGAAAGGAAGAAAAAGTTCAAGGAAGAAGAAGGAGGTAAAGGAAGAGGTTAAAGATGAGGAAGGTTATATTAAAGGAAGGAAGGAAGAAGAAGTTGAAGGCTAAAAGAATTATCGAAAGAGCAAATAATTTGTGAAAGGATCAAAGCTCATTGAATAAAGAGAGAGAGAGTGATGTTATTGGCTAGAGAATGAGGAGGTATGGCTAATGAAGTAGGTGTAGCAGAAGTAGCTTAGGTTAATAGTGGCTCGACTTTCTTTTCTTCTTGTGAAGCTATTAGAAAGCCATTATTTAGACTTCTGAATAGAAATCTACTAAAAAGAAGAAGACCTATCTTTCAAAATCTTCAAGCAGAAGAAGTCCCAAAAGAGAAGTTGAGTCTGAGTCCATAGTACTATTATATTATCATAAGAATGAGAATGAATGATCTCTTTCCGTCAATCAGTCTCCAGAAGAATTGGACTAGCCTAAAGCGATAACTATTCTCTAGTTATTTTAATATGGAGAAAGAAAATATTCTAAAAGAAGACAAGAAGAAGTTACCTACTTAAAGGAATAGAAAGCCTATCCAAGGAGTTACTCACTACACGTTAGATTTAAGAGTCCAACAACAAGAAAAAGTCTCTCTATGATCAAAGAAATATGATTGATGCCAGAGAAAGGAAAGCCTTAGGTAAATTAGTCACAGTTGAAGAAGCTAGATGGGCGACTAAAGGGATCTAAGCAAAGCAACTTCCCCTTCTTTCTTTAGCATCAAAGGATATGGTATAATGAATTAGTCGGGGAATTCTCATAGGAATGAGTTCCAGAAAGATGAATATTTGGTGTAATAGAATCGACTGTAAAGGTATGAAGTAATGATAAGGAAGGAGGGAGAATGATCTCAGTTTCATGAGTCGCTTTAAGAGTCAAAAGAAGAGATGAAAAGGGGCAACACCACGAGAGTCTTGTTGAGATCGGGAATGAGATCTCTTTCTCTAGTTGGATAGGTCTTTTCTACACTCAAGTGCGAACTCTTATGATTAGGGTCTTTCTTTAATCGAAGAAAGACCAATAAGATTGTTGGGAAGCTAAATTATAGACTAATAGCGCGAGATGAGGTGAAAGGTCAAACTTCTAAGGAGCAAAGAGGCATCCGTGCGGAAGTTTCAGGATGCAACTCTTCGATCATAAGTTTATGCTATCTCTTTGCCAAATAGAAGAGGAAACAAGGATGAATTCTTCTCAACTTCTACGAAGCCTTGGATTTCACTCATTTGTGACTCGATTTGACTCTTTTTGATTTCACGTGAAAACTCGTCGCATTAAAATAGGCATGAAAATGGTATGATCTGAAACTGAAAGAGCGACAACTACTGCTTCCACGGTTTCTAGGACATTCTACTCAACTTCTCTTTTTTACTATGTAGGGATTAATTTTGCTTGAAGTAACCGACTTAAGAGAAAGAGCAGACTCACTCTTCTATTAGATAAAGACCTAACTCGTTCGAGTGGTTCCTCCCCTCCGCCTAGAGCTAGAGTCTAACTCAAGGCGGATACTACTTCCGATCCAGCAGCACTTCCTCCCCACTTATTTTGATAATGGATGGCAAAAATAGATTACTTAACGAGTCAACTCGTTTCCTAAGATACTTCTTTGTCTTACTTAAGACTAGTCGATAGAGAAGACTGATTTAAGGGATAATCCCCCTTTCTCCCCGATAGAATACTGTACGTACTCTCAACTATCCTAACCAGAGATGAATAGACGAAGGACCATAGCCACTGGACTGAAAGTAGAGGAGCAAAGAATTTGCAAATAGACCGAGTGGTTTGGAAGGAAAGGAGTTAGGCATCCATCCACAGAGCAGAATAAATAAGTAGCCTCGGAAGGATTTTTCTTGATTTCATTCAATCATCAATCCTTTTATTGTATTCAGACCCACTACGTGGTCAAAAGTCGAGATGAGGTATCCCAGAGAGGACGAGTGAGGCTAGGTCCACTTGATGGGCGTAGAGCGTAAGGTCATGATCTGGTATTTCTTTGAATATCTAAAGAAAATATTTTCTTTTCCTTTTCTTCCATGAATTCATTGTCCCTTTCTTTGGTATTTTAGCTAAGGACTGAACTATTCAAATTCTTAGTTTGAAGAGTAGAAATCCACTGATTGGAATCATGACCTCAATTTCATGAAGCCTATGCTTATGCATTTTCAAAAAATTCCAAGGTTCAGACCAGAAGAAGAAGTCAGGTTCAGAGCTTTCTACTTATTAAATAGTAGTCATTACTTCTTCATATCTCTTTCCATGAAGAGCATGATTTCAAAAGAGAAATTCTTTTTTAGTGGTTCGAAGTTCTGTGGAATGAATGAGTCCTCCATCCTTCTCTCATTTGAGTTGAGACCTTGTTCATTAATTTATTCAAGCTATTTCATAGCCTCCTCTCTCAACTCATATAAAGCCTCCTCTCTTCTTTCAATCGAGTCCTCAGTTTCATATGAATATGTCCTTATCAATGAGATGGTTGTCTGAACCCTTGTTTATCCACAAGTTACTATGGATTTCTGACAACTGAGGATGGACTCTAGACCCGTCAAATCTATTAGTGGATAAAATGGAAAGCCTAGGCTAGGTAAATCAAGACATTTCTTATCGATGATTTTATGTGATTCTATCTCTAGCCAAAAGTAACAAAATCAAGCATTTCCACCTAAGACAGATTTGAGTTATCTAGAAATCAGGTCTTTTGATCTTCTTTATCGAAAGTGGTGAATGCGTAATTAGTTTTGGATCCAATATCTCGAGCTAAGAGGTCTTATGTCATTAAAGGGTAGGGCGTCAGAAAGACTTTAGCTCTCTCCCTTGAAATCGAAATTGGAACTTCTACTCAAGATCTTGAAGGAAGAGGTTAAAAGAAAGTCTTCGAAACTTGAAACTGGCGGAATTCGAACTTTTGAAAAGCTAGCCTGCTTTAGCTCTTTCAGCACACAAGGTACTCTCAAAGCTCTATCTAAAGGACGAGGATTGAAGAACAAGGCACGATATCCAGAGTCATCAGTTGAGGAATTTAGTTTCTAAACATCAGGAGAAGCTGTTGAGTTTATGTTCGAGAGGAAGATGTAGCCTACATGGATATAAACAAGTCAAGAGGTCTGAAGACTTCTAACAAAGGGTTTAAAGAATAGTGAGAGTCGTTATCTCTTGAAGAAGAGGAAGAGAGTTTACGAGTCAGATAGGGAAACGATAGAGGACGTAAGAGATCTTTCATGATCGGTTCCATTGAATTAATGAATAACGAACAAGAAAAAAAAAGGAAAATCATAAGCCCACTATGTAGGAGAAGGCATGAAGCGGAGCGACTAAAATGAAACTAGTGGGGACTTGTCTTCTTCCTTGTAGCTTTCACTTGATCTTGAAAGTCTAAGCTTCAGTGGATAGCCATACCGACATTCAAAGGCGAACTTTCAGTCACTTCTCAAATTCTTTGATCATCTTATTGATAGTGACATGTAGGCGAAGGACTTGTTTATTCTACGAAAATGTGAATATGGTAGATTGGAGACGTAGAAGGAGCTTTCTTATTTCTTATCAATAGCAAAGTGAGAATGAACTCATTAGCTCAAATGCACAAAATGCTAGGTTTTGAGTATGGTTGACATAAACTTTTCAAGAAAAATCAGTCATTTTTTTCTCTTTTATCAGTTCGAAGGTTATGAAATAACTCAACTAAAAGGAGAGGTTCAAAGAATTTTAAAGCAAATTCCTTATTCTTCCAATTAGAAGGAGACCTTAGATTAGAAATAACTCGACTCAAAACGAAAAGTGCAAAGCACCTCAACTAAGAAGAAGAGCATTAAATGAGAAGAATTTGAAAGCGAAAGTCCTTATCCTTCAAAGGAGTGCAACGAAAGAAATACACATGAACCTTCGTCTAAAAACTCACAAAATTCTTTATACACGATCTTTTAGATTTTGCTATTTTTTGTACACGGTCGTTTAGATTTGGTTACCCAAATTTAAATGATGTAAAAAAAGAAGAGGAAAAGAAGAAATACATGGAATGAAATCGCAGCGAAAAAAAATATGAGGAAAACGATGAACGAAATCGCAGCTAGGAGGAAGATGGAAGGGCAAATCTGGAATATTTAAAAAAGGGCAACTTCATGGGCTAACTTCATGGGCTTTGTTACACGAGTCGTAAATAATTTGGTGTTTTGTTACATTTATGAAAATTACCCTAATTAAATCATATTTAATTAATATTTCACTTAAATCATATTTAAATGAACATCTCTCGCATTAAATTTATAGTTCATTATAGTTTTAATTTAATTAATTTAATTAAATCAAATTAAACTAAACTATTAATTAATTCTCCAATTAATTAATTTCTAAATTAAAATATCTTATATTTAATTTAATCCAAATTTAAATCATATTCAAATATAAATTTCTCTCATAATTTATAGTTTTAATATGTATCATATACACATTAAATTTTAACCTATAGTTTTAATATGAATCTAATTCACATTAAATTAATATTTGAACTCATTCAAATATTTTATTCTCTCATAAAATAATTTTGAATTATATCCAAAATTAAATTTATATAATAAAGTTTAATTAAAATATAAACTTTATATTATAATGTATCACCATACATTATATTGATTCATAAAGTAAATTTCAACATTTCAAATTACAACCAATACAATTAAATCTCATTATCCTTTACGAGCTGCAAGGGGACCTTATGGACCTACAGATCAAAAGCTACAACGATATGAGATTAATTGGCTAAACTCATTAACCACATTAATTAATATTCGTTAACTGTGTGTAAACTCCACTAAAAACTCACAGCTGAACTCTTCTCACTGTAGATATATTTCTGTGTCCATGGATATAGACTAATACAAGTAAGTTAGTCCTCCACAAGCGTTCGTAACATTAGCTGGGTCAAATTACTGTTTTACCCCTAGGTTACTTCTAATCCTTAGGTACTGGTGCTCCTCTAAATAACAACCTGTTTATGGTCCAACCACTAAACAGAAATTCCTCTCGTGCTATAGAGAGGGAAGGACCTTTTTTTCAAGACTCGGAGACACCATTTAAGGAAACACTTATCTACTTAACCTAACGTCAGGAATGAGTGAATTCCATCTTGTGTGATTATGTTTCCAGCTCCCCACTCGATCTTGTCCCTAAAATAATAAGCATATTGAGTTGGTAATTTGGCCACTCTCACCGTATAAATCAAAGGACAATATCTCGCGAACATGAGTTCATAATACACTCGGGATTAAGACTAAGTTACATCGGTCATCCTAATGAAGTTGAAACCTAACCAGTTAATAGAGTTACATTTAGTGATTATTATTTCGTGGTCTGGTCTTATGCAAACTCATGCATAGGATACCCTCGCTCGCATGTTGCATACATGAACCCGTTGGATCAATCCATTTGTATCAAATACAAAGTGAGTCGTATCCATAGTGTTACTAGGATAAGGTATCCAACCTTAACCCTATATTATTGACCCTTTAAACTGATCTTGGACATTGATCCCCGTATGTCTCTACATATTGTTCAAGACCCATCAAACAACTTAGGATGTTAGCTTATTGGATTTAGGTTATTAAGACAAAACTAATAATATAATCAATAACACTTATTGAAATTATAATAATAAAAAACTTTATTAATAACGGTCAATGGATTATATTTACTATCTACGAGTTTTAGGACATAAAACCCAACAGCTTATACATCAAGCAAACTAACTGCACAAGCACAAGGAGGCTTGATCCTGAACCTACTCAGGGATTCGTTTTTTACTTCTTCTTTCAAGTATCCTCAAATTTTTTTAGCCTACCTCGCCTCAATTCTAGTTTTTCTGTGAAATATGAATAATCATCAGATTTCTTAGGAGAGACAGTATTGTAATAGGGTCTCGAAGTAGATAAGTTCGGGGGATCTGGAACGAGTTTAGAAGTAACAAAGAAGTAGTTCGTTCGTGCCTTGTCAAGTGGGTCAACTTCTAACCTTTCCCGCTTTGTGGACCCAGATCATACCTTATCCTGATTACAATTCCTCTTGATCTTTGCAATTATAAGGCGCAAAGAATTTACGTAGTAGAAGGAGTCAGAAATCTATATGAACCTTCAATGTGCGAAGTAGTTAGACGAAGGAGAGACTGAGTAGGAGGTCGAAGAATCATTAGATTTTGGACATGAAAGAGGAAAAGGCAATTCAAACTAGGACCTACGTTTCATTACTTAACACATGCATTCTTAGAAAGAAGCCTACCAAGATAAGGATGTCTTGCCTTCAAAGTCTGCAATAATAAGTTTGATTAAGAGGACACAGGGGTTATTCAATGTGCACAATGTGAAAAACTCTAAATCAAAGGAGCTCATTCTCACTCGTCTTCTCTTCTTTTTATGCCAGTATTTATCATCAAAATCGATTTCAGAGTCAAATAACCGCCTTTTATTTTGACAATTGAGTTGGGATCAATAAAAATGAGTGAAATAACCCTTTCTTTTATCTCGAGAAAGAGCCTTTACCTCACTGCCAGAAAGAGAGGAAGGAAGATGAGGCATTCTTCTTTTAAGAGCTCAGATGTCAGTTCGATCCTTAGAAGGAAGACAAGTGTGAAGGCTCAAAGAATTTGAGAGAAGAAAGACAACTCAAGAGGAGCATAAGGGGCTCGCATTACACTACGGAGGCGCAAAAAAATTACGATGAACTCACTTCTTTTTCTCTTTCTAGATTGATATTAGGCATTCCCAGTTGGGGCCATGGCAAATGGATGAAAAACATTGAATGCATTGCTTCCTACTCATACTTTGACTTTGGCTAATTCCAAGTCTGACCTATTTTCCCCTAAAGACTCATAGCTTTGAAATGGATTAACAAGATTCAGCATTGATCTTTGGAGCATTATAAAGCGCACCTTCTAGTCCAAGGTTTCACTAAAGCAATTCTTTATCATAATGAAAAAGAAGGCTAGGCCAGCAAAGAGCCCTCCGTCTGCACTTGAAAAAGACTTGGCCACATCCTTCTCAAATTATTTGAGCCTATTGGGCGCTAAACACTAATCTCTCTCTCAAATTCTGAGACCAACCTTCTAATAGGTTGAAAACACTGCCGACAGATTCGTCATGCCTTCCTAACTCAATCCCTAAACCCCACAAAGTTAAAGCAAAAATGAAAATGCTTCCAAGGCATCGACATCTTTTCTCTAGGCTTAGATCCTTTTTTTGTTTTTGATAGTCAGTAGATAATGCCTGAAAGACTACTAAGAAAGGCAAGGCATTTATACCTACCTAAGAAAGAAAAGAAATAATGGGAAAAAGCTCACACCAAAAAAATGTCTTTCAACTCACAACTAGCAACTCTCAAAGATTAATATGGTAGAATAAACAAGTCCAAAGGATGCTCAGAGAATGTGAACAGTGACTAAAAGTTCACCTTTGATTAGGAATAATGTTATTATGGATTTCCGAGTCCTTTGGACTGACCCTTATTTAATTCATATAAAATCTGAAAGGTGCGAAGCAACTCGACTAAGAAGGAGAGGCAGAGTAGGTTCAAAGAATTTGAGTCTTTATCCTTTTAATTTGAAGGAATGCAATGAAGGAATTCTACTAGACAGACCGTGATGTGGATTCAATCAATAATCTATTGCATGTACCTGAAGGACCAATCACAAAGCGCAAGGCAAAGAAGATACAAGAGGCTTTCACACTGCATGTTCAAAAGCTGGCAAATGCACAACGAGAAACCAAGAATTTTGAACTCAAATTCTTGTATAATGTTAGTTCAACAAATCAAGAAGAGCATGGAGTCAAGATGGCATGGGAAAAGTGGTGTAATTTGGAAGATGGCACGGGGAACAAAAAAAGTGTGCAAAATTTGTGAAGAGGTGGCTATCCAACTTGCATCTCTTGAAATTTCGTGATGTCAAGGTTGTCAAACATTACCATTATGAGGGGCGGATTACATAGCACATATTTAAGACAATTTAAAAACAATTCTATCTTTTAATTTTGAGAAATGGTTGCTCGTTTGATGTGTAATCAAGTTTTAAGTTCCTAGGTCTTATTTTCTACAATTTGCAATTAAGTGTATTTGAATGACTTTTGAGTTTCTTGGTTTATCCATGACCATTTGGCCTATAAAAAGGCTTGTAATGCTTATGAAATGGGACAAAATGAATACCAAAAAATGCTTTTGCTTATTCAACCCCTTTGGTGTTGTCTTTTTCTATCAAATCTTGTCTTAGGTTTTATGTTCAATCGATTCATTGGATTAGTTTTAATCCATCTAATTCTGAAGTGAGTCGTCTTAGGATCTAGGAGAGACCATCATAGATTCTAAGTTTGATCTAAGAGTGATTCATCCTCTAACTAAACTCTTGGTTGGAACCATTCGGTAAGTTAGACTCATTTGTGTCCGTTTACAAGGATCCTAGAAGGACCTCTAGCTTTGTAAACTTAAAGCATATTGGGAGCTTATCAGACTGCCTTTTGGTTTTGAATGAGGGGCCTTTATACTTATAAGTTAGCTTCAATTCACAACAGAAAGCTTCAGGCTAAGAGATGAGAATAAGTGCCACGGCTCGAGTTGCAAGCCAAGCATAGACTGAGGAGGTGTTGTCCTCGCCTTTGAAATGAGATTAGACCACTGGTTCGAGATGAGAAACTTCACCTTGTGGTCCAGTTAGTCTTGACGCGTCTTCGAAAGTGGCTGCAAGATCAAGGCCTGTGAGAGCTCTATTCGCTACGATCTTTCAAAAATATTTCTGATGATAGATTGAAGTTGGAAAAAATGGGAGTGGCATAAATGGGAGTGGTTCAATATACAAACCTAATCTTTGAAAGGTAGCCTGCATCAGTCTGTTATTCTACATAATCTTGGGCTCTGGAGTGTTCAAAGCCTCGGCATGGCGTCTTCTGATCGAGACGTAGCAAGTCTTTAAGATTCCCTTTTTCTAAGATTCCAGCTATAGTCAATGCCCACTACGGGGGTTAGTGGTTTTTTGCAAATTCTTTGCTCCTAGTAGAGGCTTAAAGGATTTTAGGGGTTTTGAAAGAAATATTCTTTCCATGATGAGGGGAAAGCTATGAAAGGTAAAGGAAGACATAGAAGGCGTAGGACGTAAAAGATTTCCCGAGCAATTATAAGGGGTCTAGATGCTCCAAAGGAGTCTGAAATCCATATAAACATGTCCGGAGGTTATGAAATAACTTGACCAAAAGGAGAGGGGTGAAGCGAAAGTCCTTATCTCTTATTAAGTTAAGGAGTGCAACGAAGGAAATTCCATATTCATCTCCAAACGAGTCAAAAATCCATATGAATCTGAGAGGATCAAAGAATTTTAGAAGAATTTGAAAGCGAAAGTCCTTATCCTTCAAAGGAGTGCAACAAAGTAAATAAAGGCAAACAATTTAAGAAGGAAGCTAGATCTCTTGCAAGAAAATGTATGTGCAGAAATCCTTTCTGCCCTGCCTACCTATCCTCTCCAAAGTCAAACAAAATACCATTTTAGCCCATCCTTTTTATACTTTCGTCTTTCCATTTCGACCACTGTTGCTTTCCTTTTCATGCCTTTACGAGGGAAAAAAACCTCCGCTGCATTTCTTCTTTTTTCTAGCAAGCGCCCTCCAACCTTTTTTAGGTTGTTAAGGGCTGCCCAAAGTTCTAAAAGAAAATAAATGTCCCATTTTTTAGTGTCCCTCCCTCCCCCCCACGGGGCAGTGCAAAGGGCGAGGTAATACTCAGTTCATAAGCTTTTGAGAAGTCGTTTATATTTATTCTCTTCAAAGTCGAGAGAAGAATACATTTCTACTTATTCTTTTTCTTGTGCTTCGTAGGTTGTTACTACTTATATCTTTCGTTGAGAGATCTAAGAGAAAGAGAAGTCAAAGTCTATCAAGTAGAAGCTTGAGCAGTTGAAAACGAGACTTGAGCACATTTTGCCAAAAGGAGTATTTTAGTGATTTAGGCTACTTTACGTATAAAGGAGATTCTTCTCAAATCAATGAACAATGGCTCGCCTAGAAGGAGAAGCGAGACTGAATCAATGAACAAAGGGCTCGACTGAAAGGAGTCAATGAACAAGGGGTAGAATAGATGTTAAAAAAAAGTGAATATGTCCTTATCAATGAGATCGATCCTTGTTATTGGATGAGGAGAACTTTGAGAGTAGGGCTAGACCTATCATTATTCCCGACAGATAGTCCACTATGCGATTATCAGCAACTTTCCCAGATTTCTTAAGTGAGTAGAATGGGACTAGCCTCAAGCGTCAATCAATTGCCAACTGTCTTGTAGTTTTGCTTGAATTCATTCTTGATCAGTATGCTCTTGACTCCTCTTCTCTATCATATGCCTTGTGAAAGAAGGTTTTTCCTTTACCCTTTCCTAGGCCCTCTTCTCCTATTAGTTATAGTTGTCGACGAAATTGTCTTTGGCTTGCATTTTAAAAGAAAGTGAAAACACTGGAATATCCCTTCCTTGATTGAAGACTGGTACATGTCAAAGTCAAGAAATCCATCGATTTGAATCAAGCCTTATGATTTGACGATCAACGAACAACTTCTACTATAAGAGGAAACTGATCCTGCAACCGAAAGAGGAACTGCTACTCCCACAAAAGACTCGACTGGACCTTTACCTCAAGAAGCTTGGACTATTTTGACTATCTATTTCCTAATTTCTTATCCTTCCCTTTTCGTGGAAAGTATGCTCTAATCGCTGACCTCTCGAAAGAACTAAACTAAATATGGGTGAGGCCACCTTTCTCATTACCTTTTTTATCCCCTCGGTACAAGAAGTCCTCGATTCCGATATATAAACCAAGTCATAATTTCTTTAGCCCTTTCTACTACATCTCTCACCTTGTACTTCATTCTCTTTATTATATATATTCTAAATCTCTCTCAAATCTATACTTGGAATTCATACTCCACCTAACCATTGGATAGCTTCTTCTGTCTTCGCTCATGACCTTTTGAAAGTTGATCATTGTATGATGATTTTAGTTATAAACCCCACATTATAGTCTTTGAAATCATAAAAAACCTTCAAATATATATTAGAATATATAAGTAGTTTTGACTCAGCATATTAGAATGAATAAGTAGCATTCTTGACTTCGTCTCAATCAACCCCTACGTGGGCTTTCTCTTGTTGAGCTTCGCACCTCTCGCTTTAGTAGCTCAATCCGCCACTCGGCTCCGATCTCATTTCGATGTACTGAATGATGAAGTAGAAAGAATGAAAAAAGACCATAAAAAACTTATTCTCATCATCCATCTGACCTTCAACCTAAGGAAAGGACGATGACCTAAGTAAAAATACTTGGTGGATGAAGGGACAATCCTGAAAAGTCAAATGACTTCTTCTCTCTTTGTTCTCTATATCAGCATTTATTTTTTTTTTTTGGGTACGTATCCCATCTTCACCCTTTCCCCATTTTCATTCATTGTTTCTATATTTTCCTTAGTCCAGCCTCAGCAGCAACCTCACGACCCCACTCCTAAGTATCTTCTTTTACATCGGCAGCCACCAGGTCTAGCCTGAAAGATAGATTTTAGTCTTGCAGTCGTATTTGCCTCCGAACCACCTAGCCTTTCATTTCAAATCAAGGATTTAACTTTAACACAATCACATGCCTTTAATACGGGATCAAAAGTTGGGCTTTGGAAGGTCAACCAAATCCCACCTTATAGAAAGAGTATGACTTGCAATCCTTTGTGGACCACTAACTTGCTCGCTAAGAGAAAGGCTATCGGGATCCCACTGGCTAGGCTAGTAAAGACCTCTAAACCTGTTCTACCCACACCTACTCACAAAAGATAGTCTCAAGAGATAGCGAGCACATAGAAAGATGAAGTCGAATGATAGGCTTTCATTTTCATTAATCCAACAAGCCTTTCATTTCATAATGAGGCAAGAGTAGACTGAAAGAAGAGCGACTGCTAATTCAACCTACCCTATTGAGAGGTTCTGATTCATCCTCTTCGGATAGGAATTCCCTATATGCCTCATGAGAATTTGAAGGTTAATTTTAGCAATTCAACCTCCTTGCCCATTTTCTTCTTGAATTATCAGAAAAGATTGAAAGAACAACCAAGAAAATTCAGTCAAGACTATTACCATTAAGAAAAGTAGTACTGATTTTGAGTGAAAATTGAAGTTCCAACTGATCGTTTAGAAAGATTATGAAATTACTATGCGGTTCAATATGGTGCTTAGTGGAATCAAACCCCTCCGAAGCGGTCTTCTTTTTTATAGGAAAGTGAATATCAGTGATTTAAGCTATGTATAATTATGAAAATCAATTTTGACTTATATATGAGGTCTATCTTGATATATAATTCTTTATGCCTTTCGCAGAGTAGTGCTTTTAGTGGCCTAATTAAGCTATGTAGGACGAGTCATAAATCCATATGAATCTAAAAGGAGAGGCTTGATTGAAAGGCGACGCGGAGTAGGAGTTGAGTCCTTATCCTTATTCTTCAAAGGATCAAAAAATTTGAGAAATCCATATGAACCTTAAAGATTCTTTTTTCTAACATTTAAAATGAAAAAAGTCGAGGCTCAATGTAATATGAGAGAAGTTTTAATAAAAAAGGATCTCTGATCATTTGCTTAACACATTAATTCCTTCCTTATCAATGAGACCACTAGTATGTTCGTCTGAAATCTACCCTTAAATTCTTTGGGGCTAGTAATAGTCTCCCATTCGACAAGCACCATATCTTTGCTCTTTCGTGTCTGAAGTATGGATCCACTTACTTACGGAGTGGCGAGTTAGTGTAACCTTCAGCCCATTACTGACTTTGATACTGGAATCAATGAATAAGGTCTTTGCAGTAAGCAAATTGACAGCACCTAAATGAACAAGGCTACTTGCATTGATGGAAAGAAATCCATTTCTCGGCTGAGGGACATCCAATGACATTATCTCTTTCGATAGGAAAGGTTAAAAGCTAGTCGACAACATGAGAGGTGAGAAGGAATCAGTGCTAAAGGTGTCAGACCCCTCAATCGAAAGACACACAAGGAGTCCCACTACATGGGCAGTCTTCCTTTGACAAAGATAGAGGTACGAGGGGCAGGGTCTGGTGCAAGTCTTCCCTTCTCCTTCGTTATTCGATGTGCTGGTGGGTGTACCCTCGTGGGAGAGTTTCTTAGTCTTGACTTTCCAATTAGTTAGTTTGGAATGCTTCCACTTCTTCTCGTGAATCTCATATAGAATATAGAATAGAATCAGAGCGGCAAAAAGAGGATGACACATTCATTTATCCACTCGAACAAAAAGAACTACTGCTCTATAGCGAGAATAAAAGAAAGAACACAAGAAAGATCCAACATTACTACTGGTCGAACTGCCTTTTAGAGTCTCATCCCACATCTGAAATAAGAGAGAAGTCTGATCTCCACTCATACCTTTCTCTTCCTCTTTCTCGCAAACATGGTCTCGCCTTTATTGCACTCCTTTCATTTTACATCGTTCTGTGGGCTCAGAGGTTACTTCTGCAGCTACTTCTTCCACTTTTTCTACCCTTAGGCTTTCTCTACGCAGCATGAAACTTTTCATCCAGCCACAAAGGAATGAATACTGAATTGAGAATGAGAACTTCCGATACATATTCAATAGTTCAGTCAGTCGTCAACACCATACTTTGTAGATAGTTTGAAGCTAGTTCTTCAAGTTATCGATCAGTTGGGTTGATAGGATGGTTATCGACATCTCCAAGACCATAGTCCACTAGTGGTGGAGATGGGCGTCTACTTTCTTTTATCAAAGAAGGTGGAAAGAATGCCCCTGTTTACGATATTCAAAAATTGTGATTATCTGACCCCTCTAAAACAAAGATCAAGATGAATCTCAATTTTTTTAGCTTGGCGTTAAAAGCAAAGAATTTATGAGGCGAAGGAACTCGTGGAAAATCAGGGTCAAGACGACCGCTTCATTAGAAGTCATGAAATGGAATATGAACCTGTGGATAAATAATGGTTTAGACGATGGGTCGAGCTCGCTTCACATTGAGACTAAGAACACTCATTCAACCTATTTCTTCTTGTTCTATTATGACTTTGATACGAGGACTCCACACGGACCCCTATGAGTTTGCTCTTAAGGCTAGGGCTAACCTCATCAACTCAGTAAAGATTAGTTCCCTAGCTTGGTTGGTTTGGCTACCCTCCTTGGACTTGAAACTTCTATTGAGCCAATTTCAAGACCCTCAAAAATGCTCAAAGAATATTGAGAAAGATCAAGCCTAACGAAGCGAAAGGAGAAAGGCAAGAGCTAAATAAAGAATTGCAGAGGATTGCTCGCGACTCTTTTGAGAAAGGTACCTGAAAGAGGTATTCCCTTGAATCTGAGTTATCTTTCTTCTTGCTGAGTCATAAAAGGAAGAAATGCTCCAGTTCGCGCAACCTGATTGAGATCTTTCTATAGAAGTACCTGTGTCTTTCTTCAACTGCTTCTTTTTTAACTCCATTACCTTTGATCAAGGGAAGACCTAGAAAAGGAAGATTCCTTCAGTTTGGCCAACTATGCGGTTAGGCCCTAAGGAGGAAGCAAGGGCACATCAAGAGTCATCCATATCGATGATTATAAGAGAAGCAACTTCAGAAAGCCATTAGGCGGGAAAGGAGTAGTTGCGGAGGAAGAATCCAGATAGCAAAAGACTGATTTGTATAAGAATATTCTTATGAGAAGCTAGCCTCCCTCGCTCGAGCTCAAAGCACTAGACATCAATAGGATGTGCGAGCAACCCTACCTCTTTCATTAGTCGTCCTCCCAGTGGCTATTAAATGATCAGTTTATGAAGATAGGCTTGATGAGAAATAGTAGGTTTTAGATGTAAATGGGTCTAAAGTTCAAAAGAGAGGACAGAAAGACGCGACCCCGTATCCCTTTCGGTAGTTGTCCTTACGCAGCATAAGTTGAAGCTCTTGAATCTGAAGCAGCTGTAAAGGCTTTAGCAAGCTTCGGACGACTCGTCAAACTGATTAATGGAATATAGCTTTGTTGCAAGACTGATTTATGGTAGGCTTTCCTCTGACTAGTAATCCACTACTTTCATCCTATATATTCCCACTTAGCGGTTAGACTTTTAACGGCTTAATGGAATTCAAAAAGAATTTGAAAATTATTTGAGCCTTGAAATTAAAAGGATAAGGACTTTCACTTTAAATTTCTTCTCAAATTCTTTGATCCTTCGAAAATTCTTTGCCCTTACTCCGCTTCTCCTCTCCTTCTTAGTCGAGTTGCTTCGTACCTTCCAATCTCAAATTCTAAAACTCCTCACAAATTCTTTTCACCTCTCCTTCTTAGTCGAGATGCTTCACACCTTTCAGTTGTGTTATTTCATAACCTTCGAAAGAAGAAGATCAGACTATCCTACTCTGCCATCCTCAGTTTCCAAAAATTGAAATGTTTCTCCTCCTACGTCGTCTCTCCTTCTTAGACGAGTTGCTTCGCACCTTTCCAGTCGCTTCCCTTCCTATAGTAATCTTTGTAATAGTCTTTGAAAAGAAAAAAAAATTTGTATCAATCGTCTTCTTTCCGCTCCCGCACTCCTTGGAAGTCTGTAGAAGTTTGATTTGCACTCCATCTAGATGCTAATCTGTAACATAATTTTTGTACTATCATAAAATGGTTTGAATGATTATAAAAGTCTTTTCTCTCCTTGCAGTCAAGCCTTTATCAATGATCTTTGAGCCTTTCTAAATTCCTTTCTAATGTTTTGAATCTAAATAATGAAATTGTCAATTGTAATGTTTTTCATAGTCTATCTAAATCCTAAAATAGGTTGCTTAAAGCTGCAGACTTTGGACCATCTTTATTCTGCACTCCCATAAAAGGCATAGAAGGACCGAAGTTTATTCCTTTATTTAAGTAGTTTCTCCTTTTAATGCTTCACCCCTCTCTATCTCTACGGACGAGGATTGCAGAACAAAGCGTAATATCAAGAGGATTCTATCCAAAGAGCTAGAGTCAAGCATGAACAAGGTCCCTCAGGATAGGAGGAATTCTTTTGTCTTTCCGTCGGCCTGAGTTAGGAGTTTTTCATCCGTGGATTCTCACTACTCCGTGGGATCCAAATGAGGGAACTGAGCTATGAAGAAAAGAGATTTCCCTCACTTGTTTTTTCTAAATGCCCTACAATCTCTTTCTTTCTGATCGCTACGAATAGACGAAGACATCCGCCTTAGATTCTATAGAAAGGAATGTTCCAATATTGCAATAGACAAAAGAGAATAGGTTGACAAACCCTTTCTTCCCCATTTTATGCCTTAAAGAGTTACTGCCCCCGATCTGCATCTTGTTTTCTCGACTTCCTATTAAAGGTAAAGTCTTTCTTGCACTTGTACTTCTCTCCAAACATCCTAGAACAAAAAAATAGAACAAGAAAATACAAGAAAATAGAATAATAAACTAGATAAATCAAAATATCAGACTCGTTAGTTTATTGTATAGTTTGATTATTTTTTTAATTGTATAGTTTAAATTGTTGGTTGCTTGTTTTGTTTTCTTCCTTTCCTTGCTTTGCACCTTCTTAGTCTGATCATCCATCTCACCTTACTATCTATTCAAAATCAGAAGATGAGTTAGCTCTTTCAAAAACTGAGAATTTGACCTCTTAATCTGCCAGCATTTCTCCTATAAGTAATGGGTCGATAAACTATCCTTTCAGAACCAACAAAATGAGAGGTGGGCAAGATACTTTTGCTCCTCTCTTGACAGTCGAGTCGCCTTTGCTCCTTTCTTCTTTGGCTATGGTCAATGTATGCCTTCGCTTTCCGTACGTGATATGACCCCTTATTTCGTGACCTCTTATACATTGAGGCGGTCTGAGTTTCTATTGATGTGCCTTGAGAGTTCAGTGTTTCTAAAAACTCACTGAAGTAGGATAATTCGTAGACCGATCTGCTTCTTTGTTCTAGTCTCGCTCCTTTACCCCTCTTATTCTACACCTTATTCTGAAGTTTATCCCATAGAGCGATTCTTTTGGAGCCCTAATCTGTGGATTAAGAGGTTGTATCTCTTTAGGCATGGGATGTTAAAGAGGTTCTTTCTCTAGATTGATCAATATCACGATCTAAGTTCTAAGACGGCATATTTCTTTACTCAATAGCTCATTCAATATGCTTTGAACCTTTCTTTTTCCCTAGATTAAGGTAGATGTAGCGATGTTGATCTTTAAACTAAAGCAAGAACTTCTGGAATAACCGATCTAAAAGTTGACTCTTTTGCTTGAAGTTACCGACCATACCCTTGTAGTATAGCACAGTTTCCTCATATTTCTTATTCTAGCTTGAGGTCTCTCCATATTCACTGAAAGATAGCTTCTTCAATAGACACAAGCAGAAAGAGTCTCCGCTACGTGGGCCTCGCCTTCTATAAGAAAGCCCTTTCACTTCTCACCCGACTTTGGTATCTGGCATCTCTGTCCATCTTCGTTCGGTCAAGTTACTTTCTGCATTTACGAGATCCTCCATGAGTCATTACTTTCTTATGTTCTTTCCTAGAACTCAGAGGAAGACTTTTATTTCTTGCAAGATCTATCTCACAATCTATAATAAGCCATTGAGAATCTAGGCCTTTCATGAAGGATGGGCACCTCGCCCTGGGTAACTCCTTCCTCTGACTCACTCCGAAGGAGGAGTTTTCTACACTTTCAGGCTACACTTTTCATTGGTTTCAAGAGTGATTGAAGAGAAAATCTACCATTTACTACAACCAGTCAAATAAGAAGAATTGGGATGGCGTAGTAGGTTTGGTAAAAGAAAGCCTTTATTCAATGATCTTTGAGCCCTTCGTTAGAAGCAAAGAATTTGCGAAGGCGAAGGGTTCATTGATTATCTTCCTTCATTCTTCCTTAATTCTTGTCACATATTTCATTGAACCTTTATTTCATTATTAAATTAATAAATACACGCCTTAGGACGGAAAGTCAATGAAAAAGGGGTCGCTCGGTTCACCTTTATCCTCATCACATCCTCTCATTCGTAAACTCGTTCTCGATTGAATTCTGGAACCCCTTTCTTCGAGGTAGCCTGTTGACTTGAGCGCTGCAGATGCTTGTTCTGCTTGTCCAACCCTTGTTTTAGAGATTTTCTAATTATAGACTGACTCTAAAGGTGCAGATTAATAGTGGCTCAACTGAGTTGTAGAACGAGAGAGAAAATGCACAAAAAATGAAGAATTTGCAAGGTTTTGACCTTTGGACTGACGAAGTTTTTCATAGGAGGACTCCTCACTCTCGTAGAAGGTGTAGAAGGTTTTGAAACCTATGGCAAGGAATGAATGAGTCAAAATGAGGGTTCAAAGAAGATAGACTTAACAGGCTCAATCATAAGATGAGCGAAAGATTGAGTTTATGAACAAGATAGAAGACGGGGGTGAAGCGAAACGACAACCTACTTAAAGGAAGCTCCTCCTATGCACGTTAAGGAATTCAAACTCAAAAGGATCACAAAATTTGAGACTGTCAGGAAAGGAGCAAAAGCCACTCGAGTGAGGTTAGGAAGGAGAGGAGTGAAAGCCACTCGAGTGAGGTTAAGAAAGAAAGGAGCAATCGGAGTCCTTTCTTAAATGGTGCACAAATAGACATAGGAGTCGTAGGGAGAGGGTAGCGCAAATTGACATAGGAGTAGTCGCAGTCCTAACAGAGAGGTCCAAACCGGTTAATGAAAGTTTGAAAAAGAATGATTTTTGCGAATGGAAGAGCCTCCATAAGGAGTTGACAGGCATGTCTCCTTCACCATAACATCCACAACTCCGAAAAAGGAGTTTTTAACCTTTCGATTAATCATCTGGACCCCTCCGTTAGGAGTATTAAATGGAGGACTGATTAATTCCACTAAAAATAGCATCCAGGGGTCCAAAGGACTATCCATATTAACCCGGGGTAGAATTCATACTAGTGCTCGTCTTGGATCTAGGGACTCATTCATGGAACTCAAAACATATGGCTCCGCGGTTTTCATTGAAAGGAAGAAAAAGCAAAATTCAAGGCTCAAAGATCATTGATAAGGAAAAGGTTATGGGAGTCCGACTATCCACTGAAAGAAGAAAAACAAGAGAAAGCCATCTCTTTCCTAACCTCACTCGAGCCATTTTCGCTCCTCTCCTTTCAACCGAGCCTTTGTTTTTTGTTCTACATAGCTTAATTAGTCCTCTCCTTTTAGTCGAGACCTCTATTTTGAGTCTCTTTCTTTTGGAGTCAGATATGAACTTCATGCTTAAAGGGAAGGGTTAGGATCTGACCTGCTCTTTGAGAATCGCTTCTCTATTATAGGGCTCACCTTTGCTTTTCTTATTATGCTACCACATAGTAGATAGATAGGAGCCAATACGGGATACTTTCCCTAGTCCTTTTGATATCAACCCTTGCCTTAGTTAGAATTTCTTTTTAGCCAATTGTTGCTCTTATCTAAGGCAAGCAAGAGGAGAGGTTCTATGCGAAGTGAGTTCTAAGGCTAGGAGATGGTCATATCAATCCCTACGATTAGAAGGTTGATCATGGAAGGACTATTCACTCTTTGAAAACTGCCCTATACAGTGGCATATAACTTTCTAAAATAGAGGTTTGAGAGGCATCTGTTAATCTCCCTATTCAAATGTATAGCTTGACTAAGGAGAAATTGCTAGAGAGTTTTGAATATGGGATGTACTAATTTGAGTATAGAATGCTGAATTGCCCTTTATATTTCTTTTATTAAAGTAATGTTCATCTTGTTTTCAACAGGCACGTACGATGGTGATAAGAAAGAGCCATCACTACTTCTTGCCTATAACCGTCTCCCTCAATCCCCTCAGAGTTCTTCTTATCCTCGAATCATTCCATTCCCTCCTTTCATAAGAAAATGGATAAGGAAGGGAGATATGAAATTAGTCCAACTTGATCTCTTTCTTTAGCAATCATTAAGAAGATCATTCTAATCATCGTAAAGAAAGTAGATAAAAGGACCTTATGCTCTATGACTGATTGAGAAGAAAGAGCATAGGATCAGATGTACTTACTATTTGACATGTAAAGTCAAAGATTACACTAAAGGGTTGTAAGATCCTTATGTTCCAGGCATTCTGGCGATTACCCTGACCAGGGCTTGCTGTGGGACTCCTATGCCCTTTGACCCAATAGAAAGGAAGGATGTCCATAAATCCAACCTAAAGCCCACCAATAGAACGTTTAATTGATTCAAGTAAAGGTTCTCCAGTCAGCATGATTGGAGGTGCTAAACAAAGACTTTCACGGCAAAACCAAATTGATAGAGTAACCACAGTTGCATGTGCATAACCTTGCCATGGTTTCATCTTTAAGGCAGTTTGTGACTAATCCCTAAATTTTCAAAGATGAGAAGATCAAATAAGCACAAAAACACCCACTTCAACTAAACTTCGAAATGCAAGTCTCCATCTTAGGAGAAGGCACTCGTAAAGAAGTAGTGGGGGAGAAATGGCAAGTAACAAGATAACTTCAAGACTTTCCAAAATAGATCAAGAAATTCAAAACATCGATATCGATGACAAAAAACCATGGATGCCTTTTGAGAGCACCTGCCTCCCACTAGTGCTTGTGGTTACGGCCATGCAACAGATCCGAAACCACATTAGCACTCTAGAAGACAAGAAAGGGGCCCTCCTCCAAGAACATAAAGACCTCATTGTGCATGATCTCACTCCGCAACCAAAAGTTCTAGTACAGGTTGTAAAGGATACATTTTTAGATGGGGGATCCGACTGTACGTGTCTTGCCTCCTTCTTGCTTTGGTGCATAGTCTATAGGTCCAATCTCATCTGCTAATAGTTGCTTTCTTAATTATCAAATGATTATGCTCTATATAATATGGAACTACTGTCTTAAATTTCCACAAAAGTAAGTGCTCTTTAAGGCTTGGGCATTCAAAAAGACTTGATGCAGTTGGCTATCTTCCTTATCCTTGACTTGATGTAGCGGAAGTTCAAAAAGCCTAAACCATCACGTAACTTCTAATAGGGCACGAATGGTGTGAAATTGATTTGAGCTTTATCGTCCCACTGGTCCAAGCTATATCAATGAAAGCAAAGGCATACGGATCTGGATATCTAGGAGGCATGTAGAAGTTCCTCTATACCTACTTTCCTTACATCCAACAGATGAGGCGGGAGTAAATAGACTTCGTGACTATGCCCACTCCACGATAGCTCAACTCCAGTTCACAAAAGGAAAGAAGCAAAGGATTGATTAGAAGAGAAGGCAAGAAGGAATAAGCAAGCCTACTCTCACAAAATTACCCTCGCCCTCGATGCCTTCCCGCTCTATGGGCAAGCAGCCTTTCACCTAAAAGCCACCATCCACTTAGCTCTTGCGCTTTCAATGTAGAAGAGTGGTCTCTTAGAAGTGCTTTTGTAAGAAGGGCGTGCCATTGCATCAATATGTCACCCCCTTGTGCCCAGATCAATTCTGCGCATGGAAGCTCTCAAGCAAATGGACCTAAAGCAAGGCTACTGCTTCAAAGCATGGTGGCTAAAGGCACTCTCGATTGTTAATTCCATCAATGCTTTCCCATGTTATTCGATTTACTAACTTTGCTTTGGTTATGGCTACTACCAATAAACATTTTTCTCTCTCTTCATTAGGATGCTTGTAGGCAAGGGTAGCCTATTTTCTCTATTACTTTTCCAAGGATCCTTTACTACAAGGAGACATCGACGTGTAGGCTAAATAAAGGAGATATCTAGCACACCTAGCAGCATACTCCTCTTTTTTCCACTTCATAGGCCTCTCCTCTATCTCGCAATCCCTTTATAGCTAACTTCCATGAAGATAGTTTATTGAAAGAGAATAACTTCTTTCTTTTTTTTTCCTAGAATCTAGCATTTCTTCCTCTTTAAGTTAGGCAGACTATCAATATTCTTTGAACCTTTCATAGGTCTAGTTGGAAAGAGATCCTACTGCTACGTGGGGCCTATTTCTTTCAATGTCTCTTCTCTACCTTCCCGCTTGGTTCTTTTATCCATTTGATTTTGATGTTGCCTTACGAAACCGAGACTGACTCCTTTTGCCTCAGACTATGAAACTCCTTCTAAAAGGGATGAGGCATCTGAAACAAGAACAACAAAGGAGTACAATGACAGGTTAATATGGATTTCTAACTCGTCTAGAGGGACTCAGTCGTCATTCAATATTCTTTTCACACTTTGTTCTCTCCTTTCAGTTAAGCCTTTGTTCACAAATTCTTTGCGTCTTTATTTTTTGTTCTACGTAGTTTAATTTTCTCTTGGTCTTCTTTACTTGTTTATATCCAGTCCTTATTAATGAGACCACTAAAAGCCAAAAAGTCTATCCATAGGACAGGTTTAATCTTCGATCAGCAGTGGCAGTAGTTGGGGAAGTTGTTTTCATCCTTTCTCTTCTTTCATCAACAACTTTTTTTTTCCTTTATCAAATAAAAAATCCAATTTATTCTCTTTCCTCATTAAATTCCTTCCATTAATCAACTTTCTCTCTTCCTTAATTATTTATTTCTTCCTACGAGTAATTATCTTTCAACAAATATAATTATTTTTACTTTTTCCCATATTAATTATATATATAAATACACATATAATTAACAATATTTCTACCAAAAATTTCAAATCCTCAAATAAATTAAATATATACCGAAGTATATATATAATTAATTCCAATTTCAACAAAGCCAATTAACTTCACATTCAAGTAAATCAAAATAACACCCAATAAACTAAAACATAATTAAATAAAGATTTTTTTCAAAAATATAACAAATCGGGAAAATATTTACACTGTATAGAACAATTTTAGAAAAGAAAAAAGCCTAAAGGCCCATAATTTGAAATACCAACAATATATCACATCCCACTCCAATCCACTCTATGTGATGGAATGGAGACACACCATCTAGACATTTTACTCAAGATTCTCTCAAAGTAATGCGTCGAACGTCTAGTAAGCGAATTAAAAGACAATCGCAAGGAAATTGAACGCGAATGTGGACATGAATTATGGAAATTTCATTAATACTTCGAATATAAGTAAATTTAGTTCGTTTTTCGACATTCATCACAAAACTAGGAATCATGACCCAAACAACACTTGTACTTCTCTCGCCTAGCTATTATATGCTATGCGAGTTAACAGTGGCCATTACCAAAATGATGCGGTTAAGGGGAACATGGTAGGCGATCAAGGCTGCAAATCCAATGCTAGATATCCTTCTCTATATTGGGGGGAGGGGGGAATAAAACAAAGCATTTGAAAGGTTAGACGAAAACGTCTAGTGAGTGAAATCTTTTATCAATCGCCTTAAATAATTTAAGTTTTTCTTAATGCTTCAAATTCATTTCGTCAAATCACATGGTATGAATAATATCAATATCATCAATAAAATGTTGAGTTTAAATCAAACCAAATCTCATTCGTTAGGTGATTTACAATATCTCATTATCATCAACCTTTATCATAAATTATTTTGAAATTATCCCCTTGTTAAAAACATTCCATCATAACTCTTAGAGATCTTTTCTTTTCAATTCTTTCATCGTAATTTATTACATAGCTTGCAAATAGCGTATCACTTAATTTTCTCGTATGTAGAATCATTCTGTATTTTTAATTTCATTTTTGTACCATTTCCTCAGCTCAAGCGTTTACCACACTCTTTTGCCAAGTTATAGTTATGAAGAGTAATCTCAACGCATTTAGCAAGTTCCATTAATTCCACTACGCATAAGGTGTCTTTCAATGCCAAATTACACAGAAAGCAAAGGGCATCTAATACCAAATTTCACAGCAAGTATGAGGCATCCTATTCAAGATCACACAGCATGAATAGAACATTTTATTTAGATCACACAGCAAGAATAGAGCATCTTATTCTAGATCACACAGCAAGGATAAGGCATCCCATAGCAGATCACACAGCGAATATGATGCATTCTCATCACATAGGATACAAAGATTATCTCATTTCGAACTTTATCAAATCTCATGCATTCTACATAATACATCATTTAAATTCATAATAAGTCTAATTCATTTATAAGTCATATGCATCTTAAGTTCTTTCCTAAGAAATTTTCAAAAACATTTTTATAAGAAGAAGAACCAGTTACAGTTATAGTCACTAGCTCTTTTGTCTTGTCTCCTTGATCAAGAGTTTTCTTTCACTTCTTTGCAATCCTCACTAGGATGAAGCTCATTTTGAGTCCCATAAGTTTTATATATTTCCTTAGTTCTTTCCTAAGAAATATCAAGGTAAGAGTAACTTCAAAATGACTGGCATTTCTCTATTTATAGGTCTCTTCAGTGAATTTTCCCATGTGGAAATGATTGCCTTTGCCGACAGCGAGAAGTAGTCCAATCTCATAATCCCGCTTGTCTCTGGCCATTCCCCATCCTTAATTTTGATTGGGCACCAAGGTCATATCAATTACCAGCTTTCTAACACAAGAGTTACGCGTGCTGCTTCTTGGTGAGGTAGTTAAAATTGCCCAACCATTTGCCGCATAACCCCTTCGCGTAGAGACCTTCCATCGTATATCCTTTCTGCGAATTGCAAATTACTCTCACGAGTCTTTCTACATATTGTTCTTACTGCACGACCTTTATCGCATTGGTAGTACGCGATCAGTGCCTCACAACTACTACCTTATTATTAGAATTTCGCCTAGAAATTTAGTAAGTTGTTGCAAACAACTGTAGGCACTTTGGTTTCATCTGTTCCTCGTTCCTCCAAGTGGCCTGCTCAATGCCATGGTTTTTCCATAGGATTTTAACCATGGAAATCACTTTTATTCTTAACACTTGCTCTTCGCTGTCCAATATGCGTAAAAGGCCTTTCTTCGTAAGTTAGGTGTCACACCCCCTCCCTGACTAGTTGCTAGCTTAGCCCAAAAGACGGTGTGAAGTCGACTGACATCGCTCTCCTCTAACAATACCTGTCAATTATACTAAACTCTTGAACCTGATAAACATGTTAAATCTTATTTAAAAACTATTTTACATGAAACATAACACAGTGGAACCTAGACCAATCATAGACATACATGAAGTGCAGCCTTAAAGTAACTAATTTAGCAAGTAAACCTGATGGAGACACCTTAACCAAAAACATAACCAACAAAGGTTTACACAACCACAACTCCTAGAGCTTACACAAACTGTAGACCATCTATATCGTAAAAAGACATATACAACATAACACAACAGACTCTATGTACAACTCTAACCACGTACTGGTAATTGATATTAGAGCTTCTGCAGACTAAGGCAATTTATCAAACACCAGGTGCTCGATCACTACCTAGAAAGTGGGAAAACATTTTGAAAGGATAAGCTATAAAGCTCAGTGAGTGACTCAATTTAAAACTATAAATTTAAAAGTAAGAGAACATGAAAAATTTACACATATAACTCTGTTTAGTCAAGTCATAAATATAACCGTATAATAATAAGAATAGCTTTCTCAAATACTCAGCATATACGTCATTGAAATCTAGCAAGGCATATTAAAGATATTAAAACAATTTAACTAACATGACAAATCTACATTATGTAGGACACGCCGAGTACAACCAACGTTTACAAGCTCTATGATGTAGTAAGGCCCACCCAGAAATCCCATCATCTTTGTTGTAGTGGGGCCCATCCAGAACTCACAACAATATCGTTGTTACAGAGTACACTCAACGTCAACAACGAAATCTAACATGTATGCACACGGTACCATATAACCTCGGGCTCAACATCTCAGTCATATAGTTAACAGAAACATTAGAAAATCATATGAAAATATTAAAACTTGCATGTTATCTTTATCTTTTGTAAATCTTGAACTTACTCAGATTGCTTGTGGAAAACTGAAAATCTAAAAACAATACTTGCTTAAAATGATTTGGTTTCAGCTACTTCTTAGAAAGTCGATAATAACGTGCTCATATATAAATTTCATCATCAAACTTTTTGCTTGAACTATGTTCGAAACCGTTCATAGAAATCATGTACTATTCATAGAAATATAAATAGATAATAGTTTAGAAACCGTTCATAGAAATCATGTACCATTCATAGGAATTTAATCATAGATAACAATTTAGAAATCTGTTCGAAATGTGTTTTGTCACTCACAGCCTTAGGCTAGTTCCCTAGAGTGTAGACTCGGCTTATTTTCCTCTTGGTCTATCAAACAAACCAAAATCAAGCGTCAAAACTTTAAATAATCTAGTATCTTTACACTAACTTTTGATGACGCACAAACGATGACATTACCCAATTCCAAACTTAGACATAAAAGAGTATTTCTCATATTTCCCCATAATTTTCCAAATTTAATATCTTAACTTCAAACATTCATACCTTTCTCAATACTTTACCAAAATTAATGTACTTTATACTAAACTCTTCATTTTTAAATCCTTTGCAACTTACTTGAAGGAAGAACAATGATAATTCCAACATATTGCTACAAAAATGGCCTAAAACAGAGAGAGTTCAAAAATCGAGTCTTCTGCTATCCCTTGACTTGCTTCTGAAATTAAGCTTACTTTCAATCATTTTTAGCTCATGATTTCTTCATAAACGTTGTAGACAATTTCATAAGCTTTTCAACCATACCTAATAGAGCTTCTAACTCCCTCTGTACGATCTAAAAAACTAGGAACACTAGAGCATTCACGAATTTGCACCCAAATTTATGACCTAAATGGCTCTTCAAAAAACACCAATCTAAAATAAGAATTTGCTCATGTTTCCTTAACAAAACTTGTTAGAAATTGAATGAACTTTCCAAAAAAAAAACCTTACCTTTTAATTCTTTCTAAGGAGTTCAAACTGATGCAAAGATTAGAAGATATCTTTGTGAATTCAATCTGTCCATAAATTTTATTAAGCTTAATGTTCCCCATCCTCTTCAACCTTGAAATTCTATAATATTTGCTTTGAATCTTTACAAATCTTCTCTATATATGGAGGTAAAGTTGAAGAACCAAAAGTGATAAGAAATAGGGGAAGAGAGCTTTGGCAATGGAGAAGATGAATGAGAAAAAAATACCAAATGATATTTTCCCACTTTCCTTCTTTCTTTTATATATTCTCTTTTTAAAAACATATTATATATATATATATATGTGTGTGTGTGTGTGTGTGTGTGAATTATTTTAATTCCACTTTTGTTTTCTTTTTCCTTTGTCTTCTTTTCATTCTTTTTAATTCTAAATTGATTAACACAACTTGAATCAAAAGCTTTTCCATTTTCTTATTCAACAACTCAAGTTCAACTTCTTATATTGTATGACAATAGTAAAGAATCCAAAGAGAATGACGGGTTTACATCAGGTTCTCTTGTACCTTCAAAGGTTGATCTTGGAGGATATGCGAGGAGTCTGGCACATACTTCCTCAACAAGGATACATGGAAGACATTATGGATTCTAGATAATTTCACGACTAACCTTAACTTATAAGCCACCGGTTCGATGCATTTTAGAATCTCATCGGGTTATATGTGACTTGGACTTAGTTTTCCTTTCCTTCCAAATTTGATTACTCCTTTTCATAGTGATAGTTTCAAGAAAACTTTATCTCTACCTCGAACTTTAGAGCCCTACAAAGATTGTCCACGTAACTCTTTTGCCTATCACGGGCAATCTTCAAATTTTCCTTGATTATTTTTATGTTCTCTGTCACTAGACAACTTTGGTCCATATAGTTTTCTCTCGTCGACTTCATCCTAGCAAACTGGCAACGGCTTCCATATAATGTCTCAAAGATGGCCATTCCAATGTTGAAATGATAACTATTGTTTTAAGCAAACTCAACCAAGGGCAAATGTTTGTCCTGACTTGCCTTGAATTGTAGAGCGCAGGCCTCAACATATCTTCCAACGTTTGAATGGTTCTTTCAGATTGGTCATCTGTCTGTGGTGGAAGGCATTACTAAAACATAACTTAGTTTCTAGTGTATCTTACAACTTTGGCCAAAACTTGGACGTAAACCGTGAGTCTCAGTCCAAAACTATAAACATTGGAGTTCCATATTGACTTACAATTTTGTCGATATACAATCCAGCCAATTTGTCTAACGAAAAGGTTTGTTTAATAGCGATGAAGTGTGCCGTTTTGGTGAATCTATCCACAATTACCCAAATTCCATCGCATCCACTTGGCGTTTTGGGCAACCCAAACAAGAAACCCATAGTTATGCATTCCCATTTCTATTCAAGGCTCGATAGAGGACATAGTAATTTGCTGGTCGTTTTTCGTTGAGGTTTGACTTGTTAACAAATCAAAAATTTGGTTACAAACTCGTCTATCTCTCGTAACATGCTTGGCCACCAATAATAGGCTTTCAAAGTTCTATACGTCTTAGTCCTTCCAGGATGCGTCGTATAACTTGAACTATGAGCTTCCTCTAAAATATTGTCCCTCAACGCCTTATTTTGTGGAAGATATAGTCTTCTATCTTTTATCGACACACCATCTTTTCTAAATGTGTAGTTTGATCGCCTTTTGCATCTTACCTCTTCGACTAACTTCCTCAGTTTAGGGTCTTCAAGTTGCAATCTAACAATTTCCAACTATCCTTGCATTTAGAACTGCCTTAAAACCTCTTAATTTTCTTAGTAGGGCTATTCTCCCCCCATTATTTGAGTTAAGGCTCTTTCTACTCAACGCGTCGACGTTGGCTTTTCTGGGGTGGTATATGATGGTGCAGTCATAATCTTCAATACATTCCATCCAACACCTCTATATATACTTTATACTTTTGTGGTCCATGTAGCTACCACAATTTTTTCCCACCAGGTATTGTCTCAAAATTTTGCACGTATAAACAATGAAGGCCAATTCTAAGTCATGCGTTGGATAATTGGGCTCATGCAATTTCAGTTCCCTAAACGTGTAGGCTATTTCTTTCCCTTCTTGCATTAAAACACATCCTAGACCTTAGTGGGATGCATCATAAAAGACTTCATATTCCTTCCCGAGCATAAGTAACATGAGAATGGGTGCAATTGTAAGCCTACGTTTTAACTCTTGAAAACTCCTTTCACAATTTTACGACCATTCAAATTTTGTTTCTTTCCTTGTAAGAGTTGTCAAAGGAAGTGCTAATTTGAAAAATCCTTCCACAAATTGCATATAGTAACCCGTCAAGCCGAGAAAGCTCCGAACTTCAAAAATCGTTTTCGTGCCATTCCAAGTTTCAATTGCTACTACCTTTTGTGAGTCCACTTTCAACCCTTCTGAAGATATAATGTGCCCAAGAAACACTACTTGGTTAAGCCAGAACTCACACTTGCTGAACTTAGCGAATAGCTTTTCTTCTCGCACGGTTTGTAATATAATTCTTAAGTGTTCCGCATGTCTTTTCACGTCTAAGAAGTAGACTAAAATATCATCATTGAAAACAATGGCAAATTGATCTAAGTAGTGATGAAACACTCGGTTCATTAGGTCCATAAAGGTTGTTGGGGCATTGGTCAACCCAAAAGGCATTACCAAGAACTTGTAATGCCCATAATGTGTTCTGCAGGTTATCTTAGGCACGTTTAACTTCTTAATTCTTAATTGGCAATAGCCTGAACACAAGTCTATCTTGGAGAATACTGACGCTCCTTTCAACTGGTCAAAGAGGTCATCTATTCGGGATAAAGTATACTTATTCTTAATTGTTACCTTGTTCAATTGTCGATAATCGATGCACAACCTCATTGATCCATCCTTTACAAACAGGACAAACGCTCCCCGTGGTGAAGTACTAGGCCTAATGTATCATTTTTCTATTAATTCCTCTAACTAGTTTTTCAATTCCTTGAGTTCACTTGGTGCCATGCCATAAGGGATTTAAGAAAGTCGTGTGGTTCTAGGTGCAACTTCAATCGTGAACTCAATCTCTCTCTTTGGTGGCAATCCACTCAATTCATTGGGAATACATTCAAGTACTCGCCAACTATACACTAATTTGCTTGGATCATCTTTTGGCGCTCGTGTATCTATTACGTGAGTTAAGTAGGCGGTGTGTCCTTTCTTCATCAATTTCCTTGCCTTGAGCATGGATATGATCCCCGCCGAATTAACTTTCTTGTCTTCTATGAACTTTATTTCAAACTTTCCCGAGTCTCTCAGTACTATCTCCTTATTGTTGGTTTTTTATTGTGCTCTATAATATGTTACTATATTCTAAATGTCCCTAATCGATTATTATTGTTCCATCGATTATTATTGTGGGAACAATAATAAATTAAGATTAGTATGAGTTATAATTGATAATCATAAGATGATTATATATGTAAAGACATAAATTATAATCATATTTTTTATTAAAAAATAAGAATTGGATTTAACCTTTTTTAGATTCTTGCATGGACGTGTGTCATAAATAATCTCAAATAATTAATTGTTTTGATCCTTAAACATGAGATTATCATAGTTTCAAATATAAGAATTAATCTATTATGATGTAATCAAACGTTATTTTTAACCGGATAATTATAAAGGTTGTACTTCATGAATACATTATGAATTATGTAGTGGACAATGATTAATCAAGATGGAATTTATCCCTCTTGTTATGGAGAGATATCTCTAGGCCCATCAATTAAGCGTGACTGTGGAAATGCTATAAATGAATTAATAAGGGTATTTATGTCATTTATTATTTTAGTATGCTTATTCATCAAGAAAGCAATTGAATTAGATAAGGTGAACTTGTCCATGCCTTATATTCAATTATAGATATCGCGTGATAAAATTATTAAAGTAATATTATATTAGGTTATGTTGGATCACCGACTTAATTTAATATGGGTAGCCATAATGTCTTGCTAGAGACCAATTATGACTTATGGGCCATAAAACGAGTTATGGGACCATTGCCATATTAAATTAACCTAATGGGTCACACATGAAAGAACTAGGTTGAATTTGTCTTTTGCCTGGGTAATTAATAAGCCCAGTTGGAGAATTGGAAGCTTATTAGGAATCCCTAAGTTATTAAGAAATCCTAAGTTATTATGAAACTCTAAGAAACCTATAAATAAGACCACAGATGTTTTATTTTATAAACACAACGAAAAGACATAAATTCATTTGCCATAGAGAGAGAATTTGGAGAATCAAAATTCCTACTCTGTGAGTTTCTAGCAGACTCTATTTCGAGGAGTCAAATTACCAGATCGTGTGTGGATATTGTCAGAGAATGCATGCTAGTGATTTTGCAGCATTTTGTTGATACAAATTTAGAGGATCATTCTCATCAGAACAGAGGCAATTCGAATTTGGAGAGTTAATCACATCGACATAGAGCCATGTTTATGTTTATCCATGATTTAATTGTTTATACACGGTTTGTTTACATTCTAGGGTTAGAAAAGTTTTTTTATGTTAATTAGGTTGCGTCTAGCCCTAGTTTATTTTCCAACAAATGTTTACTTTTTTCTAGGCAATATAAATATCTATACAGTATAAAGTATGAGTGTGTATGTGTGTATTAAATCTTCTATTTACACTAGATATTTTGTAAAAGTTGATGTGGAATGGTGCATATGTAGATTGAACTAACTTGTATTAAAGAGATGTAAAGGAAAGTCTCCACATTGTAGGAGATTAAGCCATGTGGCTGTCCTTGATGTGATAGAGATTGCATACCCAACTTCTAATTAAGGTGAGCACCTCTCAGGATACTAATGATAAAGATGAACTATGTGATAACTATCTAGATTTCCTTATTTATAAGCGTCATATTGCCTCTTCTTTAAGGTAGACAACTTCTCGACATCAAGATACTACACTTGTTCTCCTTTCAGAACACAAATGATGGAGGTCAATTGCTAGAATGGAGTTTGTTTCCAAACTCCTTTCCGCATATGTTTAGCTATGTCCTTGCTACTTACTCTCTCGAGCAGTTAGTGATAAATGCTAGCCAAACGATGAAGTCAAGCTCAATTAAATGCAATGAACCTTATAAGTACAGAGCTTTTATCAAGCACTTATTATGAACTTAAACTACTTATAACACTTCAACATATGAAAAGTAAAAAAATGAAAGATTGACAGGGAATAAAACTGTAATGTATCAATAGATGTAGGCCTTTCGACCATTGAAATAATAAAGTCCAAACATTACATTAAAAGTACAAAAATGGAAAGTAAAAAAAAGGAGCAGTGTATGGTGGTTTCTCTCTCTAAGTCACACTCAGAAGTTGATCGGAGAAGAGGAGAAGAGGGAAGAAACTTCTACAAAAGGGGAAAGGCTACTCCTTTCCGTCGGCCCTTAAAAGACAAACCTCCCTAGAGCTCTCTAGTTCTTAGTCCATTCAGACCTCCTTTACATGGTGAAGATGGAGGTCTTTTATAGGCAACTTTGGGCGGAAAGCTTCCATTCTTCTACACATTTATGTGCCAAAAAGCAACCTTGTCAAGTTACATCAACTCCAACTACCATTTATTGTCTTCTAGTGAATCTTTTTTGTGTGATGATGTGGCTTATCCCCTAGTGAAGTAATTCGCTAGGAAATCTTTCATCGCATTAGCTTTCGCACGCGATCTCCTTGCAATTCACTTTAATTCTTCTTTTTCCTCATTATTCTCCGATAAAAGCACTAAAAGCATGGTAACACAGGCATGAAGACTTATGTAAGTTGTATTCTCTTATTTTTATGAATTTGTAGTAAAAGCTACGCGTTTCGACACTTTATCCAGCACTTAGGCTCCACTATTTTACCTAAAATACCATAATAACTTGTATTTCTACAAGTTATCAATTGAAGAAGAGGTTGGGGACGATTAGGGAATGGGCCATGTGCAACAACTAAGCCCACTATGGACTTAGAAACTCAGTCAGTAAACCCAGATGCTAGAAGAGTGATGGAATAGGAATTATATGATCGAGTTGCATAAATATTAATAGATGGTTTGTCAAGAGAGTTAGAGAAGAAGTAGGAATAGAACAACTCAAGGCATTAGGAGCTAAGGAATTCTTAGGAATAGTGGAACTAGTGCATAAAGTGTTTTAGAGTTATACATTGCCAGAGGAGAGGAAGGTGGATTTGGTAATTTTCTTACTTCAAGAAGGAGCAGAAGATTAGTGGGCATTAAGAGAGAATAAACGAGGCGAGGTAAGCTGGGAAGAGTTTAATGTAGCATTTAATGAGAAGTATTTCTCAAAAACCTACAAGGAGGAGAGGCGAGATGAATTTTTGAACTTAGGACAAGGCGGCCTCACGGTCGTAGAGTATGAGAAAAAGTTCACAGAGTTAGCTAAGTACAAATTAATGATAGTAGCAACAGAGAGAGACAGATGTAGGTGTTTTATGCTTTAATTAAGATCTAATATAAGAGCACCAATCACAACTTTAGCTGTGCGATGTAGTTATGCCAAGTTAGTTGAGGTAGCATTGCACGTTGAAAAGAGTTTGAAAGAGAAGAGGTCAATAACATCAACATTTAGTGGAGAAGAAGAAAGGAAGAGTATAGGGAAGGAAAGGAGTAGCAAGCGAGTTAAGTCGAGTTTTAGTCAAGGATCGCGTTGGTGTAGTGATCAGAAGCTTCAATGCAAGTAAAAATCTGTAAGAGGCTTGTAGAGACCTGTAGGCAATGTGGTATCACCTGTTTTAAATTCAGAAAGATAGGATACTACCAAAGAGAGTGCAAGGAGAAGTCCAAGATGAGCGAGGAACATATGAGAATAGGAATGACATCACTCAGTTCAAAAACCGACACAAAGTGGACCAGTGTTGGACAAAAGCAAAAAAACAATGGAAATAGAATTTCGAGGACGAAATTCTTAAAGGAAGGAGAAATATGAAACCCATGTTATGAGAATAAGGATTAAGTAGAGGAGCTACAAATGTTAAATTTAAACATGAGTTTTGGTGATGTGATGCGAGGAAGGAAAGTATGATAAGTAAAACTAGACACCGTGTCTAGTCAAGATGACGTGAGAATAATTAGTAAGATTTTTAGCTACATGAGAAAAATCAAGCACACAAAGGGTGGTGAATCATTAATCCAGATTAGTCAGCTTCTTTTTTTTTAGAAGAAACAAACCGGATAAGAGGGGAAGGCCTCTTACCCTACTTTTATTAAGATTAGTCAGCTTCTTACATGTTGGGTTAAAGTTAAGCATGATTAAGAGAAATATTAAACCTACACGTGTAAAGAAGTAGGAATTAGCAAAGCTAAGGAAAATTTAAAGATGACTAATCCAGTTTAGGATTAGTATAAATAGACCTCAAGGGTTAAAAGAAAGTGATAAGGAAATCTTAAGTACTGAAGCTTTGTCAAAAGAGGTGCAAGCGATAAGAGTGAAAAAGGAAGGTCAAATCGTTAAGAAGAAGAGAGTAAAGAAAGTTTAGTTTGTGTGAGCGACTCTTCAAAGAAAAGAATAAAGTTTTCCTAAGTTTCTTTTAAGTCATATCATGTTTTTTTTTTTATCAAGAAACAATTTGGTTAAAGCCACCTTTATTAATCTTCGTAGAGATATACAAAATAGGCTTGAGAATAGCCTATAGGATTAGTCTCACAAAGCTTTTATATTTAGGGAAATGGTTGTTTGGTTATAATCTTGTAACTCCTTGCTTCTGGTTGACCACATTTCGATGAGATTTTGTATATCCTCCCACATGTTGATCATGTTTCGTTTAGAATTTTTGAAAATTCTATTGTTTCTTTCCTTCCACGAGCTCCAAAGTGTGGCAATTCCTGCATTGAGTAGAATGATGTTCCTTATTGTCTTCTGCTTCAAGGAATATAGATCTTCTAAGGAAGTATCAATGTTTTCTCTCTTGTAATTGAAACCAGTGCAGTTTGTTAGTTTTTCCCAAATCTCTTTTGTGAAATTGCACTGTATGAAGAGGTGTTGAAAATCTTCATTAGCTTCCTTGCAGAGATAGCACATTTTTTGATTCAAACATGTTCTTGGGAGCCTTTTTTGAAGATTCTCCATCGTATTGATACATTTTTGTCTTAAGGACCAAACAAAAAATTTGCATTTTTTTGGTAGTTTGGTCTTCCAAAACATTTCGATGATTTTATCATTCCCTTGTTGTTCATTCTGGTCTTCGTTTTGTAAAATTTCTTTTGCTGAAGCAACTGAGTAGGAGTTCTTTTCATTTGATATCCAAATCAGACAGTTGTCTCCTTTGGTAATGTTTGGTTTTGGGAGATCTCTTTTGATTGGTTCCATAAATCAGTCTCCCTTTCATTTAGTGGTCTCCTTGTTTTTAGGATCCATTCTTGTGTTGTTTGATCCCAAAGCTCTTCTATTTTTGCATGTTGATTTTCTTGTAGAGCAAACAGACGAGGGTAGTTCTTGCTAAGCAGTTGTTTGTTATTCCAGTTACCATGCCAGAAAGAAATGTTTCTTCCATTGTTGATTTTCCATCTGAAGTGTTGTTCAAACCAGGTTAATTGCTTTGAAATTGATCTTTAAGGGGTAGTTTGGCTGTTATATTTCCCTGTGGTAGGAAAATCACCTGGATAGTTGCCCTTGTATTTGGCATCTATAACCTATTTCCATAGTGCATTCCTTTCAATTTGATATCTCCATAACTATTTACTTAACAGTGCCAAGTTTGTGTATTTTATTCTAGTAATGCCTAGACCTCTTTTTGTGTTTTGGGGTTGTGACCTTCGACCAGCTGACTAGGTGTGAGCTGTTTGTTTTTTTCATGCTTTGCCATAGAAAATTTCTCTAGTGCCTCTCGATATTTTTGTATACCACTTTAGGAGCTTTGAATATTGATAACAGATATGTTGGAAGGTTGGAAAGTGAGGATTGGATCAACGTCAGTTTGCCACCTTTTGTTATTTCCAATTATTGAGTTTCTTATGAATTTTTCCATCCATTTTATTCCAGTATGCCTTTGAGTTTGGTTTGCCTCCCAGGGTAATTCCCAAATAATCAATTGAAAGGTTTTGAATAGGTATGTTCCAAAGGTTTTCCACTTCCTTGGATCTTTCATTGGAGATGTTCATTGGAATCAAGGAGGACTTCGATAGGTTGATGGATAGACCAGTGGCTTGTCTTAGACCTCTATTTGAGAAGATTCTACCATATGGTTTTCCATTTATCAATATTGAGAGGTTAACGTTCTTAACACATGCACTGATCCAGCTTCTCCATTTTGTTGGGTATCTTTTTTTTTCAAGTATGTATTCAATAAAGTCTCAACTCAGTTTATCGAAAGCTTTTTCTATATCCAGCTTAAAAATGAAACCTTTTGTTTTTTCATCTTCCAATAGTCAACTGCTTCGTTTGCCATCAATATTGCATATGTGATCTGTCTTCCTTTGACAAAAGCATGTTGATTAGATGCTATGGTTGAGGAGAGAGTGGTCTTGAGACTGTTAGCCAATACCTTTGCAATTATCTTATACAAAGAGGTTGTTAGGCTAATTGGTTGAAAATCCAAGGGAGTTTTGCATTCTGTTCTCTTTGCGATCAAAGCTATGAAAGTGTTATTCATATTTCTGTTGATTTTTTTGTTTGTGTGAAAATCCTTGAACACTTCCATAATATCTAATTTGAGAATAGACCAAAATCTTTTGTAAAACTCCATAGTATATCCATCTAGACCAGGAGCTTTGTCTTTATTGAAGGAGAAGAGGGCACTTTTAACTTCTGGTTCTATGAAGTTGTTGCATAGGTTCGCATGATGGTAAGCTTCAATGTGTTTCTAGTCTAGGTTTTCAATGCAGATGTTCTTTTTATTTTCACCAATATAGATCTTTTGGAAATGTGCAACAATTGTTTCTGCAACTTCTGCATTGGTATTGTAAAGGGTTCCCTCCTCATCCTCAATCTGTTTGATGATGTTTTTCCTTTGTCAAATAGTGGACACCTTGAGGAAGTGAGAAGAGTTTTCGTCTCCATCTTTTAGCCACAATCTTTTTGCCTTTTATGCCTATAATTGCGCTTCTTTGAATTCCAAATTGCTGAGATCCGCTTTAATTGCAAGCCTTCTTTCACTAAGAGAGATCAGTTTCTTTTTTGTCTATTTCTTCAATAGCTTCAATCAGTCTCTTCTTCTAGTCTTTGTATAGTTTTATTTGTTCCTCCCCACTTCTTGATAGTGTTGGAAAGACTTTTTAATCGTTCAATGAAAGTGTAGCCCGGAAATCCTTCCGTTTTTGTATTTTTCCACCATTTCTAAAAGTTTCTTTTGCACTCTATCTCTCTGATCAGTTGATTGCTTATTCTGAAGGAAGAAGGCCCCTTGTGACTTCTGAGTAGTCTAGAACAACTGGAAAATGATTTGAAGTAATTCTAGGAAGAGTTTTGGAGAAGTGTGCTTTGAAGTAGTTTTCCCACTCCTGATTGTGAAGAAATATATCCAGACGATGTAGAATTGGGGAGCTTCTCATGTTTGACCAGGTATATTTGTTGTTTGTAAGTGGAGGATCAAGTAGCTTACAGTCATGTATGAATCTGTTAAAAGAGTTCATACTTTGTTTTGCTAGGTTTCGTGCACTTGTCTCTTCTGTTCCTCTAACTACATTGAAGTCTCCCCCAGTTAGCCAAGCATTGCTACATATAGTGGATAGATGGATAAGGTCTTCCTAAAGAGACTTTCTGTTTTTTCTTTTTGTTGGACCATATATAGTCGTAATCCACCAAACAAAAGAGTTCTTTCTGTTTTTTCAAGTCATATCATGTTGTGTATAGTATATGATGTAATCGTATGATTTATATATGAAAAAGCATGACTATTTGAAAATTTCTTCCAAGTTAAAGTATTTAACTTCATGATGCTTGGGTGAAATGCTTGTATGTGAGTAAATCATTAGCTTTATTCCTATCACGAGCTAGCTATTATGAGCACATAAAAGTCAAGGCAACCATGCGGTGAAAGGACCACATGGCGATGAGAAGGTGGCTGGATGCATTAAGATGTCTGCATTTGAGCCGATCGGCTGAGCAATAGGAATTGAACCTGGATTTCTCCAAGGGATGCTGATGATGATACGAGTTGTCACAATAGTCTATATGTGGGAATGGTTCAATGTCCTAGTGAGAGTAATAAGTAGGGGCTAATGTGTGTCTAGTGATTGAGCACATGATGAGGTGTTATGAAACTACTCTTGTAAAATTAATTTATGCATGTACTTGTGTGCCCCAAAGGTTTCCTAAAAATGTGGTTCACTAAGTGTTAGGCTTATGTTTTAAGTTTTTCCTTCCCCAGGTAAGAGCCGTTGCAAAGTGTTGGAGTTTAAGTTTAGATGTTTTAGTCTTTAAATTACTAAAGTTTTAACATTGTATTTGTACTAAGTTATGTTAAAGAATGAATAAAGTTTGTTAAGTTATTTTCCAACTTGAAGTATTGTGTTCATATCACGTAGCATGTTCACGGGAAATTAAGTTAAAGTTTTGAGTTTAAGGTTTAAGTTCGAGCACTCAGGCACTTCCTTTAAGAGTGATAGGACTGCCCAAAGCCGTGTTAGCACTGGGTTTAGGTATCTACAGATGACTCCATGTTAATAAAAAATAACATCAATGAATCACAAGTTATCACTAAGCTCCCTTAAAGGATACACTACGAGTTCCAAAATAATCGTGCAGAGGAACATGCCCTTCAATTATCGACTTCATGAATGTGGTAGGACCATTATCGTTGCAAGAAGGAGCATAAAGAGGCTCGACACGAGAAAGACTAGAGGGTTGCTCAATAGGAGAAGAAGCAGTAACGACACAAGCTGGTGGATTATCCTCATAACCTTCAATTGTTGAAATTTCCAGATCCTATCCCAAGAATGCTTTTTCCTCATTCGTCGACTCAATTTCTTGTATACGAGCCTAAATAAAGAAAATGGGGACTACACATCAGGTCATAGAACCCTAAAACCCCAAACCCTAAGTTATTAAACCATAAACCTTAAAGTCCTATAGCCCATATCGAACAAGAAAAGAGATTGTAACTTACCATTTGCGAACCAAAGATCTTTGTCTAAATCACCTTCAACCCAGGTGAGTACGAGCAACCCCACCACATGATGCATGGTATCGCATCACTAGAAACCCTACTAACAACTCGGCCACTAAGGGACGACAGTATCTTATACACCCAAGCCTACAAATGCAACAATTATATAAATATAAGAAAAACATAAAATTATAATTAGTAAAAAGAAAATGGGTCTTTTCAAAAATATAAAAAAGCGACAAAATATTTACACTCTATAGAATAATTCCAAAAATGGAAAAAGCCCAGAGGCCCACAATGTAAAATACCAAAAATGCCTCATCAACCACGCTGTCAATAACGCGTGCTTAATATATTTGTGATTTATACACAATCGTTTAGATATGGCTACAAGGCGATCGTTTAGATATGGTTTAATATATACGCGATCGTTTAGATATGATTCAATATATGCGCGATCGTTTAGATATAGCTATAATTTATACGCGATCATTTAGATATGGCTACAAGGTGATCGTTTAGATATGGTTATAATTTATACACAATCGTTTAGATATGGCTACAACGCGATCGTTTAGATACGGCTACAATTTATCTTTTCAATTCCATCAGTTAATTTTGTTACACGATCGTTTACATTTGTCTACTCCAATCCAAATGATTTTTTTTCAAGATTTTTTATATACGATCTTCTATTTTTTTTACACAATCGGTTACTTTTTTAAACGATCATTTACATTTGGCTACTCCAATCTAAATGATTTTTTTTTTCAAGATTCTTTATACACAATCTTTTATTTTTTTACACAATCATTTACATTTGGCTACTCCAATCTAAATGATTTTTTTCAAGATTCTTTATACACGATCTTTTAGATTTTGCTATTTTGTTGTACATAGTTTTATACACAGTCATTTGGATTTGGTTACCAAATGTAAACGCGTAAAAAAAAAAGAAGAAAGACGATGGAAAGAAATCGAAGCGAAAAAAAACGAAGAGGGAAAGAAGAAAAATGATGGAAAGATTAAACGACATAAATAAAGAATTAAAAAATAAGAAAGATGATGGAAAGAAATCGCAGAAAAGAAAAAAAGAAAAGAAGAAAGACGAAATCGTAGGGGAACATGGAGAAGACGAATCGCGAGGAAGAACAGAAAGATGGAAGGGCAAACCTAGAATATTTAAAAAATGGCTAACCTTATGGGCTTTGTTACACATGCCGTAAATAGTTTACAGTTTTGTTACATTTATGTAAGTTTTCCAAAAGAAAACCCTTAAAATCATAAATTTAGTAAGCAAATGGGAATCTGTATCGGCTATACGACTCCAATGACTTGTTATTCACAAGCTTTTTCTTGCGCAAGGTGACTTTCCCATTCGGTGCACCTTTCAAGCTATCAAGTTACTTCAGTCATACCTAATGAAGTCCTCCCCATCATCACTATCTTGATGAAATAGAATAAGGATATCTTCACCTCATCCTCGTCATTCTCAAACTGAAGATTTGGGTAATCATTATCCAACTCAAACCCATTCATGTTTGTCACATCCCTGAAATATAGTCGTCTCGATCTAATGGCTTTATTCTATTCAAACTCAATAGCATGTCTCGACCTATACCTCAACCCCGTAATAATGTCAAACTTTTCTTGTCTGAATGAGACATTCTCACCTAGTAATTTAAAACTGATAACGTCGTCCCAATCATCCTCAATCTCTCTCAATAAAATATAATGGCACAAGATCCATTAAACACTAACTTAACATCCAAGAAATGACCAAACATAGTTTCCTAAACATATACAACTACTTAAGAGTTAACTTATTTTTAATATTGGAGACGGTTTTGGCTACATGAGAACAACATGTCAAATTTGCAAGAAAAAATTCTGAAGTGTGGTTTAGGTGATAGAGTCATTTGTAAAACATAAAACACACATAACAGAGAAAAATAAGTTATATGTCTAAACACTCGGGGAAATCTCGATCCAATATCGATTGAAAACAACATAAATTTATGAAAAACTCGGGACATTTACACTAGGATGACATGAGATTAGGGTTTTTAATGCATTCTGTGATGGATATCTGGCAAAATCTACCTTGAGAGCCAACATAAAATGCATAAAAAACACAAATCTAGACAAATCTTGGGACTCATTCAACAAATCTTAGGATAATTTCATCAATCTCGGTTGAGATTCATGATCTTAACGAGCCCAGATGGAGAAAATTGCTGAAATTCATCAAATGAAACCACTTGCATGAAATTAAAAATCATATATGTAAACATCCTTCTACTTATATCCCAATCGCCTTAGATTTCACAATAAACCGTATAAGAAAACTTAAAACACAACCTTAAACTATCAAATCGTTCAAAGTGGAATACCTCAAAAGATTTAAGGGTGAGGATACATTACATTAAATAAGTTTGATGATACAAAAAATTAGTGAATCTCAGAGATTTTGAGAGCAAAAAAGTTGAAACTTGGCTAGAAGGAGCACTTAGTTCCGAAAAAGTGAAGATGAAGCACTCAATAAAAAGGGTATTTTTGTAATTGCAGAATAGCCTTTATTTTGGAGTTTAAACAAAAATAAAAAAATCTTGGGTTCGTGCTCAACTGAGATGTCCCGAGAAGAAACCCTATGAAGACTTCTAAAAAAGTGTGCTCGACCGGAATAGCAAACTTTTTGAAATGTAAAACCCAAAATGTGTCGTTTCAGACAATTTCTCTGTCAAACTGGCTATAAATAGTGACATTTTATGGATTTTGTAAGACACATATTGGTGAAATTTCCAAAAAAATTGAAGAAAGTGGAATTTATGGAGAATTTTCTTTTTTTTTCTTTATTTTTTATTTACTTCATTTATATAATATATTTTCTTGACTGCCTTGTTTATATTGTTTCTCATTTTTACATATATTTTATTATAATTTACATATAGAGAACAAAACTGAAAATATTTAGAACTTGTATAACAAAATTAAAAAAGGATCATGAAGCTCGTATAACTTGAATTAAATTTTTTCATAAATTTTAGTTTTTCCCTTCCAGAATTTCATCTCCTCTTCTAGGATTTATTTATTTTTTGTCATCTCTCATTTTCAGTGTCATCTTTTCATAAATACAATATTTTTTTTCCTTATTCTTTTTTTCATTATCAAATATTGCATCATTCTTCTTTTTCTTTTTTCTTCTTATTCTTTTTTAATTATCAAATATTGTACTAAGATCGTTTAGATTTGATATAAGATCGTTTAAACTAGGTACAAAAACTTGGTACAAGATTATTTTTTAGCGCGTGCATGACTGATTAATCGCAGGATATTTTTGTTATTTCACTTTGTGGGCATGTGGTCTTTTCCATTTTCCAAAATTGTTCAATATAGTGTAAATATTTTCGCATTTTGTTCTATTTTTGGGGAAAAAACTCATATTTATAAATATAATTAAGAGGCTTTTTAAAATAGAACAAAGCAGTAAAATATTTACATTGTATATAACAATTTTGGATATTTTGGATACAGAAAAAGCTCACAGGCCCACAATGTAAAATACAAAAAATACCCAAGTCAATACACGCGTGTAATCTTCTTCTAAACGATCATGTACTATAATCTAAACGAATGATCTACGATCGTTTAGATCATGATACACGATCGTAGAGTTCACTTTAAATAATATACTTTAGTAATACACGATCGACCACACTATCATTTACCATAACTATACGATCATTTAAGGTATATTACAAGGATAAACGATCATGTAGTGAAATAATATAGTTTACACGATCATGTTGACCATGGTAAACGATCGTGTATGTAACGACTCAACTCCTTATACTAAGCCGAAGTCATTACTATTTTAAAAGATAAATAAAAATTATAAATTTTAAAATAGAAAAATAAAACAAAACCTTGAATTTCTCATTTAAAAGCATAAACAAATATATATGGAAATAAGTCTAAAAATAAAATCCTAACTCGGGCCCTATCTAGTTTTAAAGAAATAAAATAACAATAAGAGAATAAGATAAAAATGCAAATACTGGAAATCCGAACAATGACATAAAGCGGAAGCAAAATGATCTCTATGGCTCGCCACGGTCACTTCTTGTCAGACGCCAGCTTGCCTTTGCGCTTACCTCTGCCTATTAACTTTCCATTAGAGCCTTGTAAAGAAGTACCCCTGAACTAGCACGTTCCCGAACACGTGCAAACTGTGATCCCATAGGAACAAGTCTGGTCTTCGGTGAACCCAAAGGAACACCTAGGACAATCTGGTCTTTAGTGTACCCGAAGGAAACACTAAGACAATTGGGCTGTGAGTGACCCCGTCGAATCACTCGTAATCATGTCTATGTCAATGTCATACTGGACTGGTGACCCCATCGGGCTGCGCAGTCATAAAAAGGTGGTGATCCCGAGGGACACCCATGTGGGTACGACTCTAATAGAAAAGCTAACAGCACACCCTATCCGTAGTATGTAACATGTCATAACATTTTTATAAACATGGAAATATCATAACAATCATAGCATACTTAACCAATATCGTAAACATGAACATAACGCAATCATCCTTATTAACATACTGCTAGTCATAACATAACATCAGTTCACGACATCAATCATCAATACAATGTCAGTCATCATCAATAACGTTGAGTTATGCTATTTAGCTATCATCCAAGCATAACCATAAATACATGCGGTCTCTTAATCTCTTACCTGGTGATCGAATTCTAACAGCAAAAATTACGCTTTCGCAGCAGCGAAGTCCTAAATAGTTAGAAAACACCAAATTTAATAACTTAACCCTCAAAGAATTAAGGGTCCAAAAATCCATTCGACCCAAGATCAAGGTTGAGATCAACTTAGCCTTAACTGGGAGAATTCCTCAGTTCCACTTCTAAACGATCCAAACCGCCTTTAAGAAAAATAATTTAATTTAATCCAAAATTAAATTATTTAAGGTGCAAAATTAAATCTTTGTTGGGTATGCCAAAAACTCAATTAAAACTTACCAAAAATAGGTGGAAAATAGCCAAAAATAACTAGATGGCTTAAAAAAGGCTTGGCGCGGCTCAAGTAGACTATGGCTCGCGACACAGAATGGCTGGAGGCGCGGCTCGGGTAGGGGTGGCTAGCGTAGGCGTATAGCTCGGATGCAGGAGGGCGGCTTGGCTAAGGCACTCGCGTTGCGACGATCTCCAATGATCGACGACAGAATGAGGTGGCGATGCTTTGCGATCGACGGAGCGTGTTTGCTGACGACGACGGGTGACGGAGACGAACGAACGGAGGTGGGCGCTTAGGACGGTTGGCTTGCGAAGGCGGCACGCGGCAACTGCACGGCGGTGGTGGCGGCTTGCAGCGGAGGACAGCGACCAGCGAGAAGATGGTTATCGGCGACGACGACAGATCTTGTGTTTAGGGTTTGAAAAGTTTAGGATTATGGTTTTGTGGGTATAATGAAGAAGATGAATTAATGGGGCATGTAAAACGAGGGTTTACTTATAATAATAATAATATCATTATTATTATTCCTTTTCCTTTTCCAAATATTTCTCTCTTCATTTAAAACTCACCTAATCTCCCTTTTAAACCAATAATTCCACCAATCACATCAACCTTTCTCCAAATAAAATATCATTGTTGAATGAGAAATTTTGGAACAAATCACAAATTGCCGCATCATTTACTAAAATAATTGTATTTGGGATTAACTAAAAATTGGCATATGTCCCAAATTAAATTTAAAGACAAATTGGACAATTTTAATGATGTCACGTGTCTTTATTATGGTAATTGGATCAAATTAATTATTTTGGTTCAATTTAATATTATTTACTTAGGCTAAAATTCAATTGAGCCAAAAAAATAAGCTTAATTTAGCCCAAAATAAAATATGACTCAAATCCATGTGATTGAGCCCATGGGTATGGTCCATGGACCAGACCAGGCTCAAGTCCATAAAAGCCCACCAGGGAACTCTATAAATAGAGGAGTTCTCTTCATTTATAAGAGGGGGAGAATTTTGAACTGCAGAAGCTCTAAAGGAAATTTTTGACTTCAAAAGGTCTAGAGAGAATTCTCCCAAGAGATAAAAGACTCCTGAAGTCGAACACCCTTGAAGATTGAAACTTCTTTGAAGATACAAACTTTCTTCCAAGACTCCAACTTCAAGAACACCCTCAAAGATTGAAGCTCCTTTGAAGATACAAGTTTTCTTCCAAGACTCCAACTTCAAGAACACCCTTAAAGATTAAAGCTCCTTTGAAGATACAAGCTTTCTTCCAAGACTCCAACTTTAAGAACACCCTCAAAGATTAAAGCTTCTTTGAAAAACAAGCTTTATTCCAAGACTTCAACTTCAAGAACACCCTCAAAGATTGAAGGTCCTTTGAAGATACAAGCTTTCTTCCAAGACTTCAACTTCAAGAACACCCTAAAAAATTGAAACTCCTTTGAAGATACAAGCTTTCTTCCAAGACTCTAACTTCAAGAACATCACATGTTTCGCTTCCTTAAATCAAGCATAAGCATCCAACTGAGAGAGAATCAGAGGATCAAATTCTAGAGATCAAACCACGTCGCATCAAATCAACATAAACACAACATCAATACAAGTTCAACTCTACGAATCAAATTTTTCCAAAAATCTCGTGTGAACAAATTGGCATGCCCAGTAGGACCTCTCTATCTCTCATCTCTCTCTCTCGTCATTCAAATCTACAAGAAAATCAATGGCATCAAAGAAGGATGCATCTAAATCTTTTGTTGCAAGCGACGCTTACATAGGATGCATCACCCGCAGTCATTCTAAGGGAATCACTCAAGAGCAGGATCGAGGTTCTAATGTCGCTCAGAGCATTCTCAAGCAATTGATGGAGTCTCCTAAAGCTGGGATTGTCCTCAAAGAAAATCCTTTGTATGATAATTCTGATTCTGCCTCTAGCAAGTCAAAGAAAGAAGCGCAAGCTGACGTGATGTCTGTCATGATGGCTGATATAACGGCCGAGGCTGCCATGACAGAGATGGAGAGGAAAGTTAACTTCCTGATGAAGATTGTGGAGGAACGAGATCATGAAATCACAGCTTTGAGAGAGCAAATGTGGACTCGTGAAACAGCCGAGTCAAGTCAAACTCCTATTGTCAAAGCTACTGATAAAGGGAAGAATGTGGTGCAGGAAAACCAACCACAACAACAATCAGTCTCTGTTGCTTCTCTCTCAATTCAGCAACTACAGGATATGATCGCGAATTCCATTAGAGCTCAGTATGAAGAACCACCGCAAACTTCTTTCATGTACTTTAAGCCGTACACTAAGAGAATCGACAACTTGAGAATGCCACTTGGGTACCAACCTCCAAAAATCTAGCAATTCGATGGAAAGGGCAACCCAAAGCAGCATATAGCCCAGTTTGTCGAAACATGCGAAATTGTAGAATCAAGAGGAGACCAACTAGTCAGGCAGTTCGTTCGAAAAGTGTTTCGTGTTGAAGAAGCTATTCTAAAGTTGGCTCGTGAAAATAAGATTGAGCTGGATATTGATGAAGTAGCTCAAACAAATCATGTTGCAGTCAATACGACTTTAAGTATTCCGCCATCAATACTGCTTTATGATCAAAAGGAAAGTTTGATTCAATTTAGGACTTTCGAACCTATGCTTGTTCGACAAAAGATCATAACGTCGAACTCTCAAAACAAAAAAGAGCCTATTGAGGATGATGGCGAAGAATGGATAGTCATGGCTCATAAAAAAGAGAGACCAATAAGTTTTGTTCAAACGAAGTCACACTTCCATCAAAAGCATTCAAAAGGAAACATCTCTCATAAAAAGAAGGGGAAAAGAAACAAGAAGATGTCAAAGCCTAGACCTATCAAAGGAAAAGACGAGGACTTCCTCTGAGCTTGACGATCGATAACTGTGACAGAATTCTTTTCAAGAAGCTTCCTTGAGGATCATCTAGAAGAAATACTAGAAGTCACTGCATGTCATACTACTAATATAGTAGAAGTCGACAACAATTATGGTTCTTATGAAGAAGTAGACAATTCAAATGAAATTAAGCAAAGGACTTCTGTCTTTGATTGTATCAAGCCTTTAACTACTCGATCTTCAGTCTTTCAAAGATTGAGTATAGCCACGAAAGAAGAAGAAAACCAATGTCCAACGTCTACTTACACTCGAACTTCAACTTTTAAAAGGCTAAGTATCTCCACATCGAAGAAAGATCGACCTTCAACATCTGCTTTTGATCGTCTAAAGATGACAACGATCAACAACAAAGAGAGACAAAATCTTTGAAGGTAAAACCATTTCATGAAGAAAATGATGACGATAAGATTTACAGTTGTGTCTCATCACGCATGAAGAGAGAGATATCTGTTAACATAAATGCAGAAGGTTCCTTGACCGTGAAACCAAGATTTATTATCTTCAACAATCCCACAAATGAAGGAGATGAGAAAATTCTTGATGAAAATAAAAGTTGCTAAATATGCAAAGCTTCTTATCGCAAGAACCTAAACTGCATGGTGCTCCTAGCCCACAAGAGCTTAAAAGGTGAATGGCAGAAAAAAAAAGTTGAAATACATTATGACTTGATCCTTATGTTATAAAAAGGGTACGTAGGCAGCTTAAAGTTCACTTTAAGTTCAGTCGCACGTAAAAAAAATATTCTTCATTGTGATGATGTAAGCGCATAGTAAAGGATGCGTAAATAGTACAAAATGAAATTCAGGAGCAATCACACTAGAATAAGAACATTCTCATTACCATTCAACAAAGTCTTGCATTTACAAGAATACAACTAAAGAAAAAAAATGGAGGCAAAGGGGGCAAAGTTAAAGCTTCCACTTGAAATTCTTAAATTCTTCGCGTGCAGCGTCCATGCTCTTATGAACCGTAGCTAGGGCCTAGGTGGCGTCTTTGGTGACAACAAGGATGTTTAATTGTCTACCTTCTTAAGGTGCGGCTTTGCCTCTTCTCCAAAATGTTGACCAGTGAACTCTACTCTCTTCGATGTTGCAAACAAGGATCTTTCCATGTGTTGCGACCGAGAGAATCTTCATCTTCATCTTCTCATATGTGTTGCGGTTGAAAGGATCTACATTTTCATCTTTTCATATATGTTGCAATCGAGAATTTTGTCGTCTCAAATATGTTACAACCAAGAAGATCGTCGTCTCAAGTATATTGCAGTCGAGAATGTCCTCACCTCAAATATGTTATAGTTGAGAAGGTCGTCGTCTCAAATATGTTGCAGTTGAGAAACGCATCGTCTTAAATACGTTGTAGCTGAGAAGAGCATCGTCTTCATTTTCTCACATGTGTTGCAGCCAAGGCGATCAACATCTTCATCTTCATGCGGTGGAAGCAATCATCATCTTCAATGCGACGCAGGCGATCATCATCTTTAGTCCGGCGCGCGCGATTATCATATTCAATGTAGCATGGCGCAAGCAATCATCATCTTCAATGCAACCCGACGCAGGCGATCATCATCTTCAATAACGCAGCGCAGACGATCATCATCTTCAAGGTGACGCAACCATGACAATCATCATCTTCATCTTTAATGCAGTGTAGTAGAAACGATCATCATCTTCATGGATCATCATATCTATCTTCAATACGGGCACAACATAAATGATAATCATTTTTATCTTAAATGTGGCCATCATCTTCATTTTCAATGCAACACAGTAGAGATGATCATCATCTTCATCTTCAATACAGCGCAACAGAGGCGGTCGTCAACTTCATCTTTAATACGGCGTAGTCCAGGCGATCATCATCTTCAATGCGACGCAGACAATCATCATCTTCAATACAACGTAGTAGAAATGATCATCATCTTCATGTTTAATGTGGCGCAGTAGAAAAGATCATCATCTTCATGGATCGTCATCTCCATCTTCAAGGTGGTACAGCCGAGACGATCATCATCTTCATCTTCAAAGCGATCACAGTCGATAAAATCATCATCTTCATCTTCAAAGAGGTCGCAGTCGATAAAATCATCATCATCTTCGAAGAGGTCGCAGCCGATAAGATCATCATCTTCATCTTCGAAGAGGTCGCAGCCGATAAGATCATCATCTTCATCTTCAGTGCAGTCAAAGTCGATAGAATCATCATCTTCATCTTCAGTGCTGTCAAAGTCGATAGGATCATCTTCTTCCATGTACTACCGTCGATATGTTAGTGTAGTCATGCTTTTTTTATCTTCAAGTTTGCTCAAGCGGCGTTCTATCTTCAAATTCGCTCAAGCGACGCTCCATCTTCAAATTCGTTTAAGCGGCGCTCCATCTTCAAATTCGTTCAAGCATTTGTCCAAGCTCATGTTTTTTTAAGAAAAAAAGTAGGGTCACTCCTATATAAAAAAAAATAGGATAAGTTAGTAAAAAAAAGAATTTTGGTAAAAAAGGGGTAAAAGAATTGCAAAACAAAAAGAAAAAAATTAGCTTAAAAATAAGTGTTAAAAAATAGTTAAGAAAAAAATTGAAAAAAAAATGTGAAAATGGAAAAGAAAAGAGAGAGAGTAAAAGAAAAGAAGTAAAAAAAAAAAAAAGAAGAAGAAAGAAAGAAAGAAAGAAAAAATAAATAAATAAATAAATAAATAAGAGGGAAAAGAGAAGTTGTTTCTCTCGTACATTTGTTCTGTTTGATGAGAAAAGAATGATCAAGATATCAGTCTATTTACAATGCTAACAAGTCTAATTCCTAAGAGGATTTGGAATAATTAAATAATAAAATAAAATTAAAAGTGAATTTTCTTATGTTATTTTATCTTGGAATAAAATCTCGGATTTCACTTTTGAGGTATTTAAACATATTTTAATAATTTAATTATTTAAGTAAAATTAAAGTTCAATTATCTTGTGTTATTTTATTTTGGAATAAAATCTCGAATCCCACTTTTGAAATATTCAAACATATTTTATTTTATTTGTTATTTTTTTTAAATAAAATTAAAATTTAATTATCTTATGTTATTCTTGGAATAAAATCTTGAGTTCCACTTTTTGAGATAATTAAGCATATTTGAATATTTCAAAGTTTAGATTTTACCCCCAAATTAAAATTAAAATTTAAATTTAGATTTTATCTCCATTTGTTTTATCTCAAATTTAAATTGGAGCCATAAATCCAACTTTATCCCAAGATTGAGATTTCATATTTATCTCAAAATTAAATTTGACCATTTTATCTCGATATTAAAATTGGTCGTTCCAAATTCTTGTCCTTACTCAAGACAAATTAGAGTATGATAAAAACCTCGTTCTTATCTCAAACTAAAATATGGTTCCAAAATTTTATCTTAAAAAAAATCAAATCATCATCAAATTTAAATTTTATCCTCAAATTAAAATAAATTCAGGATAAAACCTTAAACTTTTCTCAAATTAAGGATTATCCATATCTCAACCCTTATTTCAAATTTAAATCAAATTCATGTACTAAATTCATAATTTGATTAATTGGATATGTCAAATTGAGCAAAAAAAATGCTCGTATTTGAACTTTAAATTTATCTTTTCGAGATTCACCCACCTATACACACGTGCATAAATCTCGAAAGGGAACATTTGTTGAATAAGAAATTTTGGAACCAATCACAAATTGTCGCATCATTTACTAAAATAATTGTATTTTGGATTAACTAAAAATTGACATGTGTCCCAAATTAAATTTAAAGATAAATTGGATAATTCTAATGATGTCATGTGTTTTTATTATGGTAATTGGATCAAATTAATTATTTTGGTTCAATTAAATATCATTTACTTAGGCTAAAATTCAATTGAGCCAAAAAAACCCAAAATAAAATATTATCCAAATCCATGTGATTGAGCCCATGGGTATGGTCCATGGACCAGACCAGACTCAAGTCCATAAAAGCCCACCAGGGAATTCTATAAATAGATGAGTTCTCTTCATTTGTAAAAGAGGAGGAGAAATTTGAACTGCAGAAGCTCAATGAAAAATTTTGACTTTAGGAGGTCTAGAGAATTCTTCCAAGAGATAAAAGAAACGCCACCCTTGAAGATTGAAGCTCTTTGAAGATACAAACTTTCTTCCAAAACTCTAACTTCAAGAACACTCTCAAAGATTAAAGCTCCTTTGAAGATACAAGCTTTTTTCCAAGACTCCAACTTCAAGAACATCACGTGCTTCGCTTCCTTAAATCAAGCGTAAGCATCCAACCGAGAGAGAATTAGAGGATCAAATTCTAAAGATCAAACCACATCGCATCAAATCAACATAAATACAACATCAATACAAGTTCTGATGGAATAAAAAAACTAAAGACATGCAGCAGCGGAATTTAAAGGATCATGCTTTACTCCATATGCATCTAAACGATGTAGAAATTAACATGCACCTACCATGCGATGAACCTAAACGAAGAGAGAGGAAGGTAAACGATGTACTTACCTTTGTAGTTTTCAACTTCTTCTTTGGTCCAAAACTTCTTCTCTTCCTGAAAATCACGAGCAAGAACAACCACCAAGCTGACCTACTATGCTCAGGACCAAGAACGGAGTTGTGGGACTTGATTATGCGAAGAGAATTTTTTTTAGAGAGAGATTGGAGTCAATCGTTTAGGTGTTTTTCCAAGAGAAAACCTAATCCTTTTTTCATTCGGTAATGAGAAGTTTTATATGAAATTTACATGCAAAATTGCATTTAAATTATTTCATATCTTATCAACACCTAATCAATTCATTAACTCTTTAATGAAACTAGTGGCTTCAAATTCATAATAATTTGCCACATTTCCCATTAACCGTTAATTAATAAAGTAATTAGCCAAAAGGACATTTTGGTCATTTGACCAACTTAAGTCAAAGTCAAACTTTGATTTTTCTTAGTCAAAAGTCAACTTGTTGATTTTTTACTATTTTTTCCGTCTTGACTAATTCTAAGCTCCTGAGTATAAATACGTATTCATTTTTCTAAAATTCAAATCATATTTAAATATAAATCCGGTCAAAGTTCAAAATCAACATGTTGACTTTTGACCGTTTTCTAAACTTTTCAAGCTTTTAAATATGAATCTATATTCATATTTATTTAAATCATATTTAAACACAAAACTAACTTATATCTTATATATATATATATATATATTTGTCGGTTTCTCTCTCTTATCTTTATTCGAACAATTCGAATTACTTCAACATACTTGTTCTTAGTTGAATCCATATGAGCTAATAGGGGAACCTAATGGACCTATAGATCATGGGCTCCAACGATTAGAGATTAACTGGTCAAACTCTTTTAGACCAAAGTTAATCAACATTCGTTAACTAAAGAGTCATTCCATTAAAGACTCTTAGCTGCACTCCCCTCACTATATATTTTTGTCTACCTGATATAACCATAATAGGTAAGTCGATCCTTCACAGGTTGTTCGTAATCTTGGCTGGGTCAAAATACCGTTTTACCCCCGAGATTACATCTTGCTCCTTAAGACCTACTGATCCACTATTGAACAATTAGTTTAAGGTCCAACCTATAAACCAGAATCCTTCTCAGGCCAATGAAAAGGTGGGCCCCCTTGTTCAAGACTTGGATTCAGTCCTTAAGAGAACAATCTATCTACTATCTCAGAAGTGGGTAGGAGTGAGTTCCATCTTGCACCCTATGGGTGCGTTTGGGGGAGGGAAAGAGTTATGGGGGAAAAGGATTATAATAATCCTAGGATTATGATAATCCTAGTGTTATGATAATATGTGTTTGGGGGAAAGAATATAAAAGGTAATATTATAATAGTATGTGTTTGGGGGAGAGATTATGATAGTAGTGTTATAGTAATATGTGTTTGGGGGAAGAATTATGATTGTAGTAATTTAAAAAATAATAATAGAATTTAGATTGGGTTATTTAGGTAGGGTAATGTAGGGTTGTAAAAAAGTAAAAATAGGATAAGATAGGGTTATTTAGGGATTAGGATTATTTATCATATTCCTTGGGCCAAACACGGTTTGACCCAATTTCCTAATCCTTTTCCCTCTAAAACCTCACCCCAAACACGCCCTATATCTCTAGCTATCCACTCGGTCTTACCCTTGAAATGAGAGGCTTATTGGGCCAGCGATGTTGAGCTGCCCTCACCTATGCAGATCTAAGGATATTACCGAATGAACAGAAATTCATAGTTAGCTCAGGATTAAGATCAAGTTACCTAGGTCATCATAATTGAAATAGTCAGTTTATAATTTACGGTGTTATAACTAAAAGTGACTACTTCGCAATTCCAGTCTTATGCAAATCATTTACATAGGATGCCCCCACTTCCATGTCTTTATATGAACGATTCAGGATACTAACTACGGAGCGGACCGCATCCATAGTATTTATCCAAAATAAGGCGCCCAACCTTATTCATACACTATAGACCATTTGGGCTATTAACTTGAACTTAATCCATGTTTATGTCTCCACATAAAGTTCAAATATATATGACAAACTAGTAAATAGCCTCGGGACCTTAAAAATTATTGGTTTTAAGATTATAGCATCCAATATAAATTTTATTGAATCAAATAACAAAGTATGAGTTTTAGGACACAAATTCCAACAAGTTCAACTCCACGAATCAAATTTCTCCGAAAATCTTGTGTGAACAATCATAATTATCTTTTATTAAATAATAATTATATTTTCCATTATATAATTATTATTTTAAATTTCTTTCTCTCCCTCCACAAAATATCTTTCTCCTAAACAAATATCCTTACAAAACCATATCATCTACGTAATATAATTATTCCAACTTCAAAGTTAATTACTTACATAATCACATATAATAAATCAAATTTCTCCAAAATACAACTCTCATTAAACAAATAACTTTAATCAAAATTCCGTTAGCACCCAAATTAATTCCAACACTAATTAAAATTAAACTTAAGATAATTAAAATAAATTACCTTAACTTGAGGCGTTGTCTAATGTAAATGATTGTTAAAAACTTCAAATCTAACAATCGTGTTGACCATAGTAAACGATCGTGTTGATCATGCTAAACACTTGTCTTGACTATGGTAAAGGATCATTTAAATAATTTCAACATAATTGTGTAGTTCGTTTTAAACGATGGGGAAAAAGACTTCAAATTTAAATTATCATGTTGATCATAGTAAATGATCGTGCTGATAATGGTAAACGTTCGTGTTGATAATTTAGAATGATATTCAAACGATCTTGATATTCTCGAATATGAATAAGATACGAAAAATATTGAAACAATTGTGAAATAGTTTCAAAGAAACTTTTGAAAATAATGAAGAAAAAATATAAAATTTAGATAGAAGAATAAATCATTTAAAAACAATAGAAACCAGACGTGGAAATGAAAATAAAAAAAAATCTCGAAGAGAGAAATCAAAAAGAAAAAAAGTGATGCAAAAGACAAATCTTAAAATTATGTCCCCTCCTTGTTACAAATATTTTTGAAAATTTTGTTACATTTTAACCTTATAAATATTTGGATCAATTTTTGTGATTTAAAATAATTTGTGATTGGTTTATGTATATCGCGGCAGTTCGGCGGCATCGACTTGGTAAGTGTTTGGAGGAGCACAGAGTTGAGAAGTAGAAGAAAAGAAAGCAAGCGAAAAAGGAGGAAGAAAAATGTCTGCAAGCGGAAAGCGAAAGGACGACGAAGATCGCGTATCCGAAGGAGATGCTCCTCCTTCTAAAACATTCAGGAAAGATCCTGACGATGCCGATGAAATCGTCGTCTGCGAGGTCTTTCTTTTACTTTCTTTCTCCTTCCCCCCCGCCTTTACCTTCCTTTCAAACTCTTTAATGCATCCTTTTTTCTTCCTAGCTTTCAAAGAACCGTAGGGTTATGGTCAGGAAATGGCAAGGAAAGATTGTCGTCGATATTCGCGAGTTTTATGTCAAAGATGGCAAGCAGATGCCTGGAAAGAAAGGTTCATCTCCTCATCCCTATTCTTTTTTTTTTTTTTTTTTCTCTCTATCTCCCTGTGGGTGGATGAATTGGGTTTTCGTTCTCCGTTTTTTTTTTCTTCCTAACTTTCCTTTCTTTCTAGGATGTTTCACTTTTGTCTGTTGCATTTGCCTTTGTTGTAGTTTTGAATTGCCAAATGATGCTTTAGGGATAGTTAAGTGATTACAATGTGGTACTTACTCACTAACAACTCACCTTTTAATTTCAACTTAGGCTATCCCTATGTTTGATATCCCCTCACTTCCACGTATATGCTTCCAAGCTTTGCCTGAGATTCCTTGAACATACGCTCCTTCTAGGTGTGAGCTTTCTTCATCCTCTGTATGCTACTTAGGCTCCTACTAAGTATGGAATAAACCCTATTGCTATTTCACTCACAGTGAAAGACACAAGTGAATGCACTTAGCCTAGTTTAGATGACAGTCGATAACATCCTCCACAGATTTGGAGCATAGACACGATGATATGCTGATTTCCCAAATATTAGGAAACGGACATGTCAGGGATACCCTATTTTCTTACATTTTTCTAGAATATAGTTAAATTTAACGTAAAATTGATAAAATGTTTGAGATTGGATGGGTAAACGGCAAGAGGCAATAGCTGTAAGAAATAAAGCATACTTGAGTCCTTGATCCTTAATGTGCACGACAAGTCTGGGAGTTGAAATCAAATGTTTATGTTTATGATATTCTATTTAGGTTTTAGGTTTTATGATATTTTTATATGTTTTAAAAAAGGAAGTTGATGGCCTTTAAATTTGGGTTCAAACTTAAAATTATCCTTTAATTTCTTTTAGTGTGTCCGTGAAGTGCCTTCAAGTGTGTCCAAAATTCAAAAATAAAAATAAAAATTAGGACATGCAAATTGGCTTGTCGGACATGTGTCCAGCTGAATCCGTGTTTGATAGGTATCTGACACCGATACCACCTTTAATATGAAGTGTCCCTGCTTCATAGCTCAACAGTGAAGTTCACACACAATTATTGCAGTACATCAAAAAGCTCTCTACAGAAGTATTCACCACAAGGCGTGACAATGATTGTGTGCAAAAAACATGCAACAATAACAAGCACGATCCTACACCATATATATATATGATGCTGCCTTGTGGAGATCTTCCAAAACAGAATAAAATCTTTTATGCAACCAGGAAGGAAAATAGCCTTGCAACATTGCACTGCTCGCATTGTTTTTTTTCCCTTCATGAAACACAATCATTCATTAAGGAAAAAAAAAAAAAAAAGAAAGAATACAAACATAACAAAAAAACAAGCCCACAAAATCCCTTTGAAGTAAGGGTTTCCAACTTAGTAAAATGCTACATAGAGGATATAATTACAAAAAATCTTCGAGTCTGAAGCCCAAGAAACATGTAACATCACCAAGGACCAAACATCACTAGCCTCTTCTACACTAATCTTGCAAATTGACAACTCTAGATCAGGTGATTTAGGTCTTCCTCTGCCTTTTAACAAAGAATCAACAAAAGGGTGCCATAAGTGAAGATTTCTTATGCAGAAGCCTATTCAAAGTGTTCACATGACCAAGTAAAACTTGCCTAGTATTATCAATCTTAGTCCTCCAAAGCACATCAAAGATTGACTAGTTAGCAAGAGAACGATCTGATAACGCCAAAATGGGAATTACAAAAAAAACTTAAAAGAGGGTTAGGATTCCAAACACAAACATCCGTTCTTTCAAGTCTATAATTGAAATCATCAAGTAAAGATAACAAAGAGTCAACCTTTATTGTTTCCCTACTGAACAAAGAAATACGGAACCCAAAGAAAAAGACACTGAGCTTCTCGACTAAACTAAGAAGTCAGCAATAGAATGGTTTTTATACGAAGAAAGATGATATAAATTAGGAAACACATATTAGAGGGGTCTAATCCCCACCTATTGATCCTTCCACAACTAAGTATCCATGCCTTTGCCCTATCGCACAAAAACTATGAAGGGAGAAGGAAAGGAGCTAAAGAGAAATGTCTTTCCACAGGTTCTAGAATGAACGCTTGACCCCTTTGGACAATCTTTCAAAGGGATGAGGGCTATACCTTTCATAAATGAGGACTAGATACATAATATTTTGCCTAACAAGTTACCTAGAGTAAAAGTAATTGAAAGTAGAGATAAGAACACACAAATTTACGTGGAAACTCAAGTACTGGGAGAAAAACCACGATATTTTTCTTTTTATTATATTCTGATAATAATACAATAGGTACATGAGGGAATAAATAGAAATGTACAACTTAGCAACGAGAGAAAAAGTTCATGAATAATCAACACCATAGGTCAGAGTAAATTCTTTTGCAAATAACCTTGCCTTGTGTCTGTCAAGTGTCCCATCTGCTTTGTATTTGAGAGTGAACACCCATTTGCATCCCACAGGCTTGTGTCCCTTAGGTAAAGCACAAATCTCCCAAGTATTATTATTTTCAAGAGCTTCCATCTCTTCTATGATAACATTCTTTCGTTCAGGACACTCTAAAGCAATGTGAATATTTTTCGGTATTGTGGTACAGTCAAGGCTGACAGTAAAAGCTGTGAACTGTGGTGAGAGATTCTCGTATGACACATAATTAGATATGGACTACTTTGTACAGGACCTAGTACCTTTTCTCAGTGCAATAGAAAGATCAAGAGAAGGATCACACTTGCTAGTATTTTCAAAATGGTTTAACTTAGTTTCATTTTCAGTATGTTTAGCAACAACCTTGTTCTCATCAATCCTGTCTTCTCTGCCGGTAATGACCCCATTAATACTATCTTGCTCACCTATATCTTCCAGAACAACTGTCTCGAACCTGTCATTCTCACTTGCCTTACTGTTGGTATATGAGTTAGTTGAATTTGCCTTAGGTCTGTCATTCTCACTCATTCTGTTATTACTATGTGAGTTAATGGAATCAGTCATACCTTCAGAATCCTGGATTGGAACCGTCTGAACAACAGGAGACTCAACTCCCTTTTTGAGATTTCTCCTATAGTAGGTTTTTCAAGGAACTTGATTTGTGGGTAGGACTGTACTGTGAGAGCTTGGGTCAGGTAAGGTAACCACAGTAGGACAAGTAGACTCAAAGCGTATAGTTAGACTTTCCACTCACACTCTTCCCCTGAAGTAGGCCAACGGAAAAAAAAAGGACAATCTTCAATAAAGGTTGGTAACGAAGTACTTACATGAAGATGGGTGGAAGCATTTATAGCCTCGTTGGTGGAGAGGATACCCAACAAACACGCAAGCTTGAGCTTTAGGAGTGAATTTAGTTTGGTTAGGATCATGACTATGAACGTAGGTAGTGCATCCTAATACCCAAAGGGGAATATCAAGGATGAGATTCGTGGAAGGATAGGATTCTTTGGGGCTAACGGTGTCTGGAAGTGAAGTACATGGGAGGGCATGCGGTTGATGAGATGAGCGGCAGTGAGAATGACATCACACCAAAGATAGGAAGGGAGAGAAGTTGACAACATAAGGGAATAGGCAACTTCCAAAAGATGACGATTTTTTTGTTCGACAACCCCATTTTGTTGAGAGGTGTAAGCACAGGAACTTTGGTGAACAATTCCTTTAGAGGATAAGATCTCGTTAAGAGAGTGGTTTTGAAACTCACAACCATTATCACTCTGCAAGATTGCAATCTTTCTATTGAATTGTGTTTCAATGGTGTGATAGAAGTCCTGGAATGTGGAGGTAACTTTGGATTTGTCGGAGATCAGGAAAACCCAAGTAAGACGAGTATGGTCTTCAATAAAGGTCACAAACCATTGTTTCCCGGAGGAGGTAGTGACCTTGGATGGTCTCCAAACATCACTATTGATAAGAGAAAGGTCTTATAGGTTTGTGAGGAAAACGAGACTCGATGTTGTTTCGCTTTTATGCACACATCACAAGCTAAGGAAGAAACATCAACTTTAGTAAAGAGAAGAGGAAATAGGTATTTCATATATTTAAAGTTGGGATGGTCTAAACGAAAATGCCATGGCATAAGATCTTTTCAGAAGTGGAAAAGTAGGAAGATAAAAGACTCGTCCTAGAAATGCTACAAAAGGAGGTATCATCATCAAGCAAGTAAAGACCCCTATTGTGTTGGACAGTGCCAATCATCCTCCCCGAGCTCAGGTCTTGAAAAGAAGCAAAATTAGTTAAGAATGTTACTTTGCAGTTTTAATCATGAGTAATCTTGTTAATCGACAGAAGATTATATGAAATTCGTGGCACATGCAACACATTGGGTAATGAGAGCCCATTAAAAAGAGAAATCTGCCCTTTCCCGACAATGAGAGCCAAGGAGCCATCAACAATTCTTATCTTCTCATTCCCAGCACACAAAATGTAGGACACAAAGTGTTCAGAGGAACCGGTTAAATGATTTGTGGCACCAGAGTCCAAAATCCAAGGATTCTTACCACCAATACTAATGAAACTAAAGGCCTGAGGTATACCTGACTGGACAATAGCTCCAAGTGTGTTAGACTAGCATTCACATAGGAAGAGGATAAAGTAGGGAACGAGGTTACCGGATTCTCATAATACATTGGTACAATGTTGGATGTCGTCTCTAGGTAGCCTCAATTGCTGCAATCTATTATCGAAGCTCTTTCAGTTGCTGTTGAGCTATTCCCAAAGAAGAGGAAGCGTGCACGTTAGGGTTGGAATGTGCCCAAGGTTCACCAACTTGAAATATTGAGGGAATTTGAAGGTTCCTAACATCAAGATGATGACTAAGGTCATTGGGTGGCAGCACATACGGATTCGATTGCAGAAGCTGCAGTGGTCGGTCGAAACTAGGTGGCAGCATATTAATCGGCATGTTGGGGATACTATAGGCTGCGGATGAAGACGAAGGTGGCACAGTTAGGTTGGCCGGCGTCGTCTGAATAGGATGGGCCGACACGTGCGGTAGCGTGTGGACATCTGGCGGTGGCGCGTGGCTGGTTTCTGGCGGCGCAGACGACGAGAAATTGTGTGGAATTATGATTCCCGGCGTTTTCTGAATGCGGTGGAGCCATTCTTCCATTGCAACGTTGATCCGAGCATCGGTGGTAGCAGCAACGACAGTGCTAAAACAGGCAGTTGTGCTCTTTGTTTTATTTCCATCGCTAGTTGTGTTGTTTAGGATTTGTTCCATGTACCGCTCTGATACCATATTGAAAGTAGAGACAAAGAACACACAAATTTACATGGAAACCCAAGTACCGGGAAAACAACCACGATATTTTTCTTTTTATTATTTTTTTATAATAATACAATAGGTACAAGAGGGAATAAGTTGATAAGTACAAAGAGATGAAAAAAAGAAAGAATATTTAGGGCAAATCTACCTGTGAGATAAGCTCACTAATTTTAGCAGTAGCCAATTTAACTATATTAACAACTCTAGACATTGCTCAGCTGTCTCCTAGCTATTAACAGTCTGCAGTTTCTTAGAAAAGTTAGAAAGAACAATTGTGTAGCATAATGGGTTTTTAATTCTTCTTTATAGGCAGATTTTGGGATAAGTCTTGAGAGTGAAGTGTGTTTATACAAAGAGACTGTGTGTACAAACTCTAGAATTTTGAAAAACTTAGGTTAAACAGTTAATTTAAATTGGCTTAAAATACCTTAAATGGGGTATCGATGGTGGGTCTTGTTTCACTATTTTTTCCGAAATAAATTTGCATAAGGAGTGACCTTGGTGTGTCGCTGGAGTGTCCTGAGTGCAGATGTGTCCGAAAGCAAAACAATAATAAAAAATAATGGAAATGCTAGCTAGTGTGTTGGAGGCAATTGGAGTGTGTCAGTGTCCAACACTTGTTCGACATTACACTTCTCGAGTTTGAAAGTGTGAGTGCTTTATAGATTAATTTCAGCTTTATCCTTTTTAGTATGTGTATATGAACTATAACATTTCAAAATGGTGCATACATTTTTTTATTTTAATCTAGAAACGTTGAGATGTCGCAAAGACACAAGCATACATGTGAGTACTCTTTTGTTATTGGAAAGAGAGGATATGCACGATGCAATGCTTTAAAAAGACCTCCCAGTGAACTATAACATATCCTTTGCGAGGCTCACAAAATAAGGCGCGACTCAAGTGCATGCCTTTTTGTGAAACCCCAAGGCTCAAAGCCCTGCGCCTAATGGACTTTTATTCTTTAAAAAATGTAAATAAATAATTAGGGATTACCCTTCTTTATTAACTAAGAAAACCAAATTTACTAAGCCGAAATGCAAAATTTCTCGTGTTTAGAGGTCTTTTTTTTTTTTTTCATATTTCCACTTCAACCATGTTTTTTCTTCTTAATGTAGTACTTTTATGTATAATGCGCCTCATAAAAAAGCGTGCGCTTAAGCCCCATAAGACTATTGTGCTTTATTTCACCTTGATTTTTTAAAAAAACTGGCACGATGGAGAAGGAGATAGATAATTGAAGTAAAAAGTGAAAGGGAGGGTATATCTATCAAAGAGTGAGGTTGGTCCAAGAGCAGAAGAAATCATTTGTGGAGGGTAGAATTCTCATTTCTTGTTTATCATGAAAGCTTTTAAATATTTCGCTTTTTAAAGAACAAGATTTCTCGCTCAGTCTCTGATGCATTGTAACAATCTCTGTTAAGACCCTATCCCTGCACTCAAAAAAATCCAACACAATGCAAAGAAACAGAGGCAGCACCCTGTGGATCTTTATTTATATAATAGGGAGAGTTCACAGTGAAAGATTAACAAAACACAAGGGAAATAGCAACAAACAGAGAATGAAGAATAGAAGAAAAACAAGCTTAATATTCTCCAGCAATTCGAGAAGCTGGTGTCTCCCTAAAAGCCTCCACAACAGCTTTTCATACCAAAAAACAAGATGCCTCACCAATCCCTATAACACTCCTTAAATACCTCTTTTCCTCTAGTGGGACCCTCTTACCCAAAATATTCTATTGAAAGCAATAAACACGAAACCGGTTTACGTGGAAACCCGAGAACCGGGAGAAAGACATCGTGGGTTTTCTCCCGGTTCTCGGGTTTCCACGTAAACCAGTTTCGTGTTTATTGCTTTCAATATGGTATCAGAGCTGCTGTAAGAATAGCATCTCCCCACAGGTATGAAGGAAGGGAAGTGGAAAGCATAAGGGAACGAGCTACTTCCAGAAGGTGGCGATTTTTTCGCTCGGCCACTCCATTTTGTTGAGGAGTGTAGGCACACGAGTTTTGGTGAACAATCCCCTTAGAGGCTAGAAATTCACTAAGGTTATGGTTTTGGAATTCCCGACCGTTGTCACTTCGAAGAATAACAATTTTTTTATGGAATTGTATTTCAATGGTGTGATAGAAGTTTTGAAAAATAGAAGAAACCTCAGATTTATCGGTGATAAGGTAGACCCAGGTAAGACGGGTATGATCATCAATGAAGGTTACAAACCACCTTTTCCCAGATGAGGTGGTGACCTTGGAGGGACCCCAAACGTCACTATGGATAAGTGTAAACGGTTGTGTGGGTTTATATGGTTGTGAGGGAAAAAAAACACGATGTTGTTTTGCCCAAATGCACACATCACAAGATAACGAGGAGACATCTATTTTAAGAAAGAGATGGGGAAACAAATATTTCATATACGTAAAGTTCGGGTGACCTAACCGAAAATGCCACAACATAAAGTCATGTTCAGAGGTGCTAAAATAGGAAGACAGTAAACTAGTCGTAGAGATACTACTACCGGAGGTATCATCATTAAGGATATAAAGTTCCCTGCTATGCCGGGCAGTGCCAATCGTCTTCCCTGAATTCAAGTCCTGAAAGCAAACAGACTCAGGTAAGAAAGTAGCTTTATAGTGCAGCTCACGGGTGATCTTACTGATAGATAACAGATTGTAAGAAAGCTTAGGCACATGCAAAACATTCTGGAGGGAGAAACAGTCAAAGGGGACTATTTGTCCTTTTCCAGCAATCGGAGCTAAAGAGCCATCGGCTATCCAGATTTTCTCATTACCGGCACAGGGGGTATAAGTGACAATGCTCCGAGAAACCTGTCAAGTGATCTGTGGCCCTCGAGTCCAAAATCCAAGTATTCGTTCCATCAACACTAATAAGGCCAAAGGACTGAGACATACCTGATTGAGCAATGACACTTAGAGTAGAAGAGCTGGTCTGACTAGCAGTAGAGCCAATGGGCTGAGAGGTGCTAGCAGTCTCCCTAACATCGGTACGCCTTAAGTTCTGTTGCTCCTTGGAGGAGCTTTTGTTACCTCTTGGGGGCCGACCGTGGAGTTTCTAACACCGATTCTTGGTATGCCGTTGTTTCTTGCAGTGCTCACAAATGAGAATTGGTTTCTCATTATCATGGGTCAAGGATTGAGCACTAAAGGCAACAAAGTTAGTTATATAATTTGAAGGCATGTTAGGAAGCGAAATTACCGGGTTCTTGGAATACATCGGTAGATCGGTCTATGCCAAAGATGTACTAACTTAAAAAACATCTCCTATAGGTATGATTAATCCCGAGACCATGAACATATGGCTGTCCATAATCGGAGGGTGCTGATGGCTCGCCCACTTTAATCCACAATCTGTTATGGTGTTGGTAAACTCCGTTCCTATAGCAGAAAGGTTGTTGTAAAGGGTCGACGGACAGATTTGCACTGCTGTACAGATTTGCACTGTTGTACAGATTTGCACTGCTGTACAGATTTGACAGTTGTGAAGGTTGCTGTCCGGCGGCAATGGGCGGCGGCGGATGACCGGAAGGGTGAGATGGTTGGACAGGTGACGACGCGTAGAAGCAGATGGGATGGGCGGTGAGATTAACGGGTGGCGCGTGGGCCCACGCGCTTGATAGAGGCGGCCTGTGAATTGGTTCCTGGCCGAAAAGTTATGCGGACGGCGGCGGGGGTTAGCCCATTGGATAGATTGGTGGCGTTTGAATCCGGTGGAGTAGTTTTTCCATGGTGGTGTCCACGGCGGCGGCGGCGGCTGTTTTGGTCCGGGTGATTCCTAAAATTTTTTCTAGGGTTTCGTTGTTGCTTCGCTCTGATACCATATTGAAAGCAATAAACACGAAATTAGTTTACGTGGAAACCCGACAACCGGGAGAAAAACCACATAAATCCTACAGAACCGACCCTATTTTCCCGTTAGCCATCTTCAGGGGGAGAGTGTGAGTGAAGAGTCTAACAGCACCTTTGAATTTATCGAACCTACTCCTAGTACCGTGTCTGACATTGATCCTCACCCTATAATCCTACCTACAAACCAAGTTCCTTGGAAAACATACTACAGGAGGAATCTCAGAAAGGAAGTCGGGTCCCCTACTAATCAACCGCTGACTCCAGTCCAAGACTTCGAACCTCCTCGAGACCAAGGTATGGAAAACCCTACAGAAGCTTGTACTAATAATACGATGAGTGAGAATGACAGGTCTGACGCTGCTGTTCTTGAAAATATGGAAAAAAAAACCATGGTGATGAGACTGAGGTTAGAATAGAAACCAGTAACGATGAAGTTGAACAGGGCCATACAAGGAAACATGATGAGTATGATCCTTCTCTTGATCTTTCTATTGCATTGAGAAAAGGTACTAGGTCTTGTACAAAGCACTCTATATATAATTATGTGTCATACGAGAATTTATCACCACAGTTCAGAGCTTTTACTGCCAACCTTGACTCTACCACAATATCGAAAAATATTTATATTGCTTTAGAGTGCCCTGAATGGAAGAATGCTGTTATGGAAGAGATGAAAGCTCTTGAAAAGAATAACACTTGGGAGATCTGTGCCCTACCCAAGGGACACAAGCCCGTGGGATGCAAATAAGTGTTCACTCTCAAATACAAAGCAGATGGAACTCTTGACAGACACAAGGCAAGGTTAGTTGCAAAAGGATTTACTTAGACCTATGGTGTTGATTATTCAGAAACTTTTTCTCCTGTTGCTAAGTTGAATACTGTCAGAGTCCTTCTTTTTGTTGCTGTAAACTAAGATTGGCCTCTATATCAGCTGGATGTTAAAAATGCTTTTCTGAATGGAGATCTAGTAGAAGAGGTCTACATGAGCCCTCCGCCTGGTTTTGAAGCCCAGTTTGGTCAACAAGTTTGTAAACTCCAGAAATCCTTATATGGTCCGAAACAGTCACCCAGAGCATGGTTTGACAGATTTACTACTTTTGTCAAGTCCCAAGGATATAGTCAAGGACACTCTGATCACACTTTATTTACAAAAGTTTTCGAGACAAGGAAGATTGCAGTTCTGATAGTTTATGTGGATGACATCGTTTTGTCTGGAGATGATCAGGCAGAAATTAATCAACTTAAGCAGAGAATGGGTAATGAATTAGAAATCAAGGATTTGGGAAATCTGAAATATTTCCTTGGAATAGAGGTGGCCAGATCTAAAGAAGGCATCTCCGTGTCTCAGGGAAAATACACCCTTGATCTGCTAATCGAGACAGGTATGTTGGGATGTCGTCCCGCTGACACTCCTATTGAATTCAACTGTAAACTAGGAAACTCTGATAATCAAGTTCTAGTTGATAAAGAACAATATTAGCGCCTTGTGGGTAAATTGATTTACTTATCTCATACTCGTCCTGATAATTCCTTTGCTGTTAGTGTCGTCAGCCAGTTTATGCAAGCTCCCTATGAGGAACACATGGAAGCTGTCAAAAGAATTCTGAGATACTTAAAAACGACACCTGACAAAGGGTTGATGTTTAGAAAGACAAACAAAAAGGCCATTGAGGCATATACTGACTCGGATTGGGCAGGATCTGTTGTTGACAGAAAGTCTACCTCCAGTTATTGTACCTTTGTTTGGGGTAATCTTGTAACTTGGAGGAGTAAGAAACAAAATGTTGTGTCCAGAAGCAGTGTTGAGGTTGAATATAGAGCTATGAGTTTGGAAATATGAAGTCCTGTCTGATCTTCATCAGGGATGTGAGACTCCATTGAAGCTTTTTTGTGATAATAAATCTGCTATTAGTATTGCTAACAACCCAGTTCAGCATGATAGAACTAAACATGTTGAGATTGATCGACATTTCATCAAAGAAAGACTTGACAATGGGAGCATATGCATTCCTTACATCCCTTCAAGCCAACAGATTGCTGATGTCCTCACCAAGGGGCTTCTCAGACCAAACTTTGACTTTTGTGTTAGCAAGTTGGGCCTCATTGATATTTACGTCCCAACTTGAGGGGGAGTGTTAGAATTATTTTTGGAAAGAATAATATATAAGATTTTATTTCCTAAATATTTCCTAGATGTTTTCCTTTCCAAAAATAATTCTAACATATTCTTTATTTACTTTTTTCTCAATTCTTTTCCTGGGCCGGGTTGTCTACGTGGGTATACTTTTTTCTCTCCCTACGCTTGTAGGTATGTATGATAGGGGCCTCACAATACCCGCGGGCTCGAAATTCACCTTGTCCTCAAAGGTGAAATGAAGGGTATTGCTGGTTTATAGCGTAAATTGACTCCTACGTCGCTTCACTATCATGTAATCCCTTCCATTTTATTAGCCATTGGTTAGTTCCAACGGACACCCAGAATGGCTTTAGGTTCGACTTGTAGTTCAAATTCTTCGGTCAATGCTGGCGGTAAGTGCTGCAATTGTGTTTTTCTCAGCTTCAATTTTAGCTGCAAAACGTGGAACACGTGTATTATTGGCTCGGGAGGAAGGTCTAGACGGTAAGCCACTTCCCCAATCTCTTCAATGATACGGTACAACCCATAGAATTTTGGAGCTAATTTTTCACAGCATTTCCTTGCCAATGACCGCTGTCTATAAGGGCGCAATTTTAGATAAACCTCATCTCCTATCTGGAATTTCAGTTCACGACAATGTAGATCAACCTGTTTTTTCATCCTATTTTGCGCAATCAATAGGTTCTCCTTCAAGGCACTGATCACTAAATCTCTTTCCTTTAGTAGCTGTTCGACACTGTTGTTATTAGATTTTCCGTCTATAATGCACCAGTGGCGGTGGTGGCCGGCCATATACTATTTGGAAGGATGTCGTTCTTGCTGATGAATGGAAAGTGGTGTTATACCATGGTTCCGCCCAAGGGATACACTTGTGCCATTTCGTGGGCTGTTCGTTGCAAAAACGACGTAGATAGGTTTCGAGGCAACAATTTACCTGCTCCGTCTGCCTGTCGGTTTGAGGATGAAAGACCATACTCCTTTTCAGCGACATTTCCATGGCTGCAAATAATTTCTTCCAAAAATGACTCAAAAACATCTTGTCACGATCAATTACAATTGAGTTCGGTATTCCATGTTTACTAATGATCTCTTCAACGAATTTCTCAGCCACTTGTTTCGCCGCGAACGAGTGCTTCAAGGTTATGAAATGCGCCATTTTACTCAATCGATCCACTATAACCATGATACTGTCATATCCTCTAGCCTTAGGTAAACCCTCAATGAAATCCATATTCTAGTCTTTAAGGATTAAGTTGGGTAATGGTAATGGTTGTAGACTCGTCGGAGATAGTGCTTCAGTTTTATTCCTTTGGTAGATTTCACATTGTTCGACATATTTTTTTAACGTCATTTTTCATGCCAATCCAGTGTATTTCTCTGTTCATCCTCTCGTAAGTTCTGAGAAACCCCGAATGACCTAATACCGAGTCATGGAAAGTACGAAGTAACGATGGAATGAGAGAAGAGTTTTTGGACAGAACTAACCGCCCTTTGTAGAGTAAATTGCTCGACACCCACTGATAGTTTGCTTTCCCTTCTGGGTTTTCCTTCAGAATATTAATTATTCCTTGCGGTTCTTCATCTTAACCTCAGCCATCACCGTTTCAATATCCAACAGCCTGTGGGAGCTTAAGGTATTTAGCTCGGCTGAGTGCTTCACTCGGGATAAGGTGTCGGCAACTTTGTTTTGTAGTCCGGGCTGATACAAGATTTCAAAATCATATCTCAGCAATTTAGTTAACCATCTTTGAAATTGTGGCTGAACCTCCCTTTGTTCCACTAGAAATTTCAGGGCCTTCTGATCTGAAAGAACTGTAAACTTTCTATCCAATACGTAATGACGCCATTTTTGAACAGCCATCACCACCGCCATCAACTCCCTTTCATAAATGGATTTCGCTTGGGCTCAGGGAGATAATTTCTGACTAAAATAAGCTATCGGCCTGCTGTTTTGAGATAGAACTGCCCCCAAACCTATCCCTGAAGCATCAGTTTCAATGGTGAACGATAAGGAAAAATCTGGAAGTGCTAATACAGGTACTGAGATCATTGCCTGCTTTAATGATTCGAAAGCTGCTGTGGCATCGTCACTTCAGTGTAACCCATTTTTCTGCAGTAGTTTGGTCAATGGCACTGCAATTTCCATAGTCCTTGACAAACCTCCAATAGTATCCCGTCAAACCAAGAAACCCTCTCAGTTCAGAGACGTTATTCGGTTGGGGCCAGTTCGCCATTGCTTTCACCTTCTCACCATCGGCTTCTACTCCCTTTTTTGATATCCAATGTCCCAAGTAATTGACTCTTGAATGTCCGATCATGCATTTCTATTCGTTAGCAAACAACTGATTGTCCATCATCACATTAAAAACTACTCCCAAATGCCTCGCATGTTCAATGATGTCCTTGCTGTAAATCAGTATGTCGTCAAAGAAAACTAGCACGAATGGCCTTAGGAAGGGCCGGAAAATCTGATTCATGAGGGATTGAAAGGTTTCCGGCGTGTTGGTCAAACCGAAGGGCATAACCAATAATTCATAGTGTCCCTCGTGGGTGCAAAAAGCCATTTTCTCGATGTCCTCCTTCATCCGAATTTAATGGTAACCCGAGCGTAAGTCTAATTTCGAAAAAGCCTTAGCCTCATGTAACTCATCCAGGAGTTCTTCTCTGACTAGAATGGGAAATTTATCGGCAATAGTTACCTGATTCAACTTACGATAATCAACGCAAAATCGCCACCCTCCGTCCCGTTTCTTTACTAGTAACACTGGATTGGAATAAGGACTTCGATTGGATCTGATAATTCCCGCCTGAAGCATTTCTGATACCAGCTTTTTTATCTCTTTTTTCTGTATGTACCCATACTTGTGTGGCCACACATTGATGGGTTTCTATCCGTCTACAATCACTATTCGATGGTCCACTACCCTCTTCGGAGGTAACCCCTTTGGCGTCTCAAATATGCCTCTGTATCTTTTCAACACACTTCTAATCATTGGCAATTTCGATTCCTCCCCTTCCTCCTCTTTTCTGCTTTCCTCCTCGGAGTCTACATTAATTTCATTCTTTTGAAATTGTAACAAAAATCATTGGTCCTCTTCTATCCATGTTTTGGAGATCGTTTTCAAAGAACACTCTGCTTTTGTCAGTGACGGGTCTCCTTTTAACACCACTTGTGTCGTCCATGCCATAAACACCATTGTCATGGACGGCCAATGAATCCTCGTAAATCTGGTAGTGCTCAGCCATTGCATACCCAGAACCAAATCAATTCTTCCCAGTTCAATCACCAAGAAGTCTGCCACCGTTGTTAATTCCGACAGCTTGACCTCAACTTTTTTGCATATCCCTTTCCCTTTCAATGTGGTTCCATTGCCAATAGTCACTCCAAACTTAGTCTTCCCTTCTAGTGGTAATGCTAACTCCTCCACTATTCCTTGATGGATGAAATTGTGCGTTGCACCACTGTCAATGAGAATAATTACCTTTCTGCCCCTAACTGACCTCGCAACTTCATCATACCATTCGAAGTGAACCTCAGAATGGTTTGAAGCGATATTTCGCTCTTACTCTTGACTTCTAAAGTTTCAAACTCCACACCTTCTGCCTCATCTTCTCCCTTTTCCTTCTCATTTTTCAGTTCTTCTTCTTCATTCGCGATGAAGAACATCAACTTACAATTCGTCTTACCCTTGCATTGGTGTCTCGGCGAATATTTGTTGTTACACCGAAAATACAACTCTTTGTCCAGCCTTGCTCGGTACTCACTGTCTGATAAGCGTTTCACCAACGGTTCTCCCTTTGCGAAATTTCCTTTTATCGGGATTGAAATCTGCTTCATTGCGAAATCGGGGCGTTTTCCCTTTTTTTTTCTAAATTTAATGTCACCTGATTACCTTTCTGGGCTTGGGCCTCCGCCACAGCTGGCCCACGACTTCGCCAATCATTTAGGGCCAACTTTATGGCCAAATCACGATCGCTGACCATTTGGGCTTCCCGCATACAAGCTTCTAACGTCACTGGGTGACGACCTTTAACTTCCGCTTGCAGATTGGTTTCCAACCCTGTGATGAACGCGTCAATGAGTACGCTCTCTGCCATTTCTGGCAATGGTGCCGAATACTCCAAAAACTTCTTCAAGTAATCAGCGTACAAGCCGTCCTGCTTTATCCGTATGTGACGGGCCCCCAAACTACCTTCCTCGGGGGCCTTGAAGTGTTTGAACATCCTCCTCTTGAGGTCTTCCCACGACATCACCTTCTTTCGATTATTACTTCAGCGAAACCAATTCACTGTGTCCTCACCAAAACTGACTATTGCGACCTTCACTTTCTCTTCATCAGCCAGCTCATTGATGTCGAAATTGTGTTCGGCTTGATAAGTCCATGATTCCGGGTTCTCTCCACTAAATACAGGTATCTTTAGTTTCTTGTACTTGCTTTTGTATGAGGACCCTTTGGCGAAACCCAATGTCATGTCTGTCTCTCCGATTTTTCCCTTCCCTTTCAGTCCAAACCCATTTGAGGCACACGGTTCCTCCCTCAGTTTTGCACGACTACTTTCCTTAACCTTCTCTGACAGATTCTCCATGCTCTTAAGAATACTGAGCATCATTCCCTTCAACTCTTTGATTTCCTTCTCATTCATATCCAATCTATCCTCCCACTCTTTTTGAGCCATAGCTCGTGTCTTCCCCAGGATGTTTGTGGCTTTGATACCACTTTGTTAATACTCTTTCCCTGCACTCAAAAAAACCCAAAACAATGTAAAGAAACAGAGGCAGCACTCTATGGATGTTTATTTGTATAACAGGGAGCGTTCATAGTGAAAGATTAACAAAACAAAAAGGAAATAACAACAAACAGAGAATAATAGAAGAAAAACAAGCTTAATATTCTCCAGCAATTCGAGAAGCTGGTTTCTCCCTGAAAGCCTCCCCAATAGCTTTTCATACCAAAAAACAAGATGCCTCACCAATCCCTAAAACATTCCTTAAATACCTCTTTTCCTCCGGTGGGACCCTCTTATCCAAAATATTCTTTATTTACTTTTTCTCAATTTTTTTCCTAAGCCGGGTTGTCTACGTGGGTATTTTTTTTTCTCTCCCTATGCTTGTAGGTATATATGATAGGGGGAATCACACAATCATAAGTTCTAATTCCTATACCCATCTCGATTTACAACATCATACATGCTATATTGTGTACTCATATATAAATATGTTCAGTTTGTTCTGTGGCGAAGCTTAACATAAAATAAGATAGTAAAACACAAAATACTTTAGATCTCGTGTTTAAGGGGAAGTAAATTTGAACTGAAGAGTGCTCTCCCAATGAAAGTTTTACGCAATAAAAACACTGCTTTGTTGTAATGTTTTTCCAAGAAAGTGCAAAAGGGGAATTAATTTGCTATTAGAGGGTCACGAGTAAGACATTTACAATTTTGGTAGGTTACTTGAGCTTACGTTCAAGTTTGAACTTCTGTGGCTAAGGACTCGTTTATGCATTATTTCTCATTCTTTTAAATTGATATTTTTCCATTTGAGGGCTATTTTGTCTTCTTTATTGTTATGTATATTATTTTATTTATTCTCGATCAAAGTAGGCCTTTTTCATTTTTCTTTGATCAGAAACCAAGCTTATTGAAGAAAACAATGAAGGAATACAAATGCATTCAAGGAAAAATAGAGCTCACTCCTTTGGAGACTTTAGGAAATGCTAGAATTTTTCATAGTCTAGAAACTAACATGGATGCTTTTGGAGATTTATTCACACTTTTTGCTTCTACTTGGTACTCTTGTTCAAAATTCTTTTTGTAATTATAGTCTAACTTTGGTGTTCCACAGTTGCAATTTTTTTTAATACATATATATAAATATAGAAGATGCAAGCTGAGTGTTCCTTTTGATTTCTTTTTTGTTTCCAGGTATCTCGCTATCCTTGGATCAGGTTTGCACCTATATTATTTTAATTTTTTTCCTTTTCCTTTTTTGTTTTAGGAAAAAAAAAAGAAGAATAATCTTCTGCTTTCTATAATGGCGGTCTTCTGCAGTGGAACGTTCTCCTAAATCATGTAGAAGAAATTGACAAGGCTGTTAATGAGAACTCGTCAGGAGATTAAAACAGCATCTTTTTTTGATATTAGTAGCAAGAGTATTGCTCCGTAGGGTTAACGACGAAACTGTGACCTTTTGTACAGCCAATGGGCTTGTTTTTGGTGGAAATGAAGACCAGAGAGCAGGCATATTAGCATTTATACATTATCACTGGATTGTTATTTTGAATTGTAGACCAGAGACATGATATTATTATAATATAGTATGGGCTAACGGACAATATTACTATTCTCAATTAGTGGATAATTGGGTATCCAGTGGACATATTCACCAGTAATCTGATTTGGTTACAGCAATTCTAAGAGAGTCCAAGGTGCTAACTACTTTGAACCTCTTAGTTATTACATATTTAGCTTCAATGCCCTCAGTTCTTGAGCCCACAAAGTGTAGCTTGAATTCTTTGCAATGACATCTTCAGAAACCTCCTTTCTTTCAATCAATCCTCTGGCATACCTTTCAAAGTTTTCAAGACTTTTCCATATTGGAGCCAACTTTCTCACATCTCCTCTTTTAATGATTTCCAGTAGGTCTTTGGCTTCCTCCAACCTTGCCCAAAAGCATGAATCTTGGGTCAAGCTTGCATATTTCATCCTCTGAGTATTCCCTTCCTCCGTGACTTCTCTTCCTCTCCACCATTTGTCAAAAATCTCATATCTTCTCTCTCTTCCACATTTCAAATAATGACCATGGACAATGTGTGTATCACGACGGTAATATTCTGCAATGTCCAATGGCTCTACCAGGAGTTTGTAGAATTGTGAAGCATTGACCCACTTTGCCCTCATGTTAAAATCTGGAGGAAGCTCATTGTTCTCCCACATGTCGATCACTCGGTTCCAGAATGTTGCGAGCTTGTGCCTGTTCATATTTACTCTGTCATGTCTTACCGAAGCATCTTCTTTCTTGAAGCAATCGTAGTAACCCAATTGGTTATCTGCTTCATCACAAGAGGTTTTGTACCATTCTATCTCAGCCCTGTAAGGTGTAATCTTTGATAAGCTTATGGCTAGTTTCGCGGCGTTCATGTTTGGTGTTTGTCCTATTCTGCTTGCTGTTCTCAAGCTATGTTCGGCCATGTGAGCAACTTCATCCTGCAATTTTGAAATAAGCTCTAGTTAGTTTTAAAATCTAGGTTGTAGGCTTTGTTTTAAGGAAAGTTCTTAAGGCTTATTACTTGGAAAGGTATTCCAGCCGACTCCAATGCCAGAGCAAGCCCAGCTTCATAGCTTGAATTAGGAAGACACAATGAGTTGAGGTTCTTCCTCTCCATGTATTGAACTCCAACTTTTTTCACATGATCTCCATAGTTGAGATGGTCCTCAATGCTCAAGTTTGGAGCGCTTGTTTTGAGCATCAGATCGAGCATCTTCAGAACTGATATGGCATTATCCAAACAAATTGCACCGTGTTCTGAGCAAAAGAAGAAATTTCCAAATGGCCAAAACTGACTTTGTACTGATCCCTCTCCTAGGTCGGATATCGTGTTGGAGTGAGCCAATACGATGTAGAAGAGTTCTTCTTTCTCTCTTTCTGTCAATTGGGTAGCAAGCTTCCCAAACTGTGGAGAGGCCATTGACAAATGCCAATATCTAAAGATGATATGGAGCTTAGGAGAGAGAGAGGGCAGTGGTGTAGAGAGAAGCCTTGGCATAATGTCGTGGTTGGAGACGACATGGCAGAACTTGCCGCACCATCTTTCTCTTTGAATGGCTCTTGAAAGCGACTCATTGCCTATCAATGGGGAGCCAAAGGTGATGCAGAGAATTGGATGATGATGGGTTTTGGTATGGAAGAAAGAAAGCAACCAAAGTGTACATAGAGTGGCTGCTGCTCCTCCAAGTGAATGACCTGTAATTACTATTGACTTGCTTTTCTCCATTACCTTTGTCATCTGCAACATATATGACATTAGGAATGGCATATACCAAAACAAATATGTATGTATAGCACAGGCCTCTCGTTGAAAGTCTTTAGGCCTTTCTAAGTCAAAGTTCAAAGGAAAGTAAGAACTGACACAGATTTGTAAGACACAGAAAAGGGAAAAAAAGTAAACCATTTGAACCAAAAAGATGCTTTTTACTTGCCCCTTTTGGTCCCTAATGGTTTTTGGTTCTAAAGTTTCAAAATGAGTTCTGAATTTTGTTTTTTAACTTATTCCTTAGGTTTTAAGATTTGTGAAAATTTGAGGTTAAAAAGTGTAAAATTGGAAATTTAGGGGTCTTATTGAAACAATTTTTAAACCCATATGGTAGATTTCTACGTTACTTACTAATAGCTCTTATATTTGGTTTTTGAAAATCATGCATGTTTTCTTACAATTTATTACTAATGGCTCTCATATTTCCATTTTGACATTTATTTGGTTCCTTGGTTAATTTCTATCTTTGAAAACTATATATATATAAATTTGTTTAAAAAAATTTGCATTGATTTTAGAAATGTTTGTAAAATGTAAACAGGAAAATAATAGATGGGATGAGTGGTGGTGGGATCAATTTTTAAAAATAAGAAACCAAAAACCAAATGATGACTAGACCCATATTGAATTTGTATAATCAATAAAAAATGATTAGTAAAGAATGGTCCAAATGTACCCATTTAAGTTTCTCATGTGTAATTTCCTTTAAATTTCCAATTATATTTTTGGTCCAAAGAAGCTTCACTTTTCACACTGCCTTTTACAATCAATCATTGATTTCTTTTCCAATGAAACTTCGATATAAACATATTCGAAGTTAAAAAAAAAAAAAAAAAAAAAAGAAGAAGAAGAAAATAATACTTCATTGATTATATTGACATTGGGCAAATGTTGGTGGAGGAAAAGGTAAAAGGAACTCCCCACATCTTAATAAGTATCAAAGTTTCTATTGACTTTTCTAATGTCGTAGATATACTTTCCTTGTACATAATAAATGGGTATTAATATTATTTTTGTCAAAATAAGTCTCTCTTCATAAGTTCTTAAGAAAGTATATTTAGAAGACGTTCAAAATTTCTTTATTTGCTTTTTTTTTTTTTAGTTTACTTTTTTCTTAAATCCATCAATCTTTGATATAAAAGTCAATGGTCAAAGACAAATTTTGAATATTTGGTTAAGATATTTGAAAAAAAGAGTAGATTAATAAACAAGATGTGATCTATGAAAAACAATCTTATAAAAAATAAAAGTATAAATGAAACTCATGAAATTAAAAATAAATTACAACTACTCAGAACAACAACAACATTCAAGACTTTTGATATTCATTTTTCCATTCAAACTTGAAAGTATTATTTGGTGAATTAATGGTAGACTTCCTAAGTCCCTTTCCAAGACTTTTGTCAACAAGACCACAGAACGCGCAAAATTTTCATAATTCAAATTTTAATTATAAATGTAAATAGTAATAATATTTATTATATATATGATAATATTTATTCAACATTTGAAGGCTAAAAATTAAGCCTACTATCTGGAAGAAAAAAAACTAGGTTTATTTTTCTAATATAGCAAAATAAAAAATATTCACAAATAAAGTATAATTAAGAGATGATTATAATTTGCTGTATATATAAATATTTTTAACAATTTTGTCGTATAAGCAATTTTCTAAAAGGTAATTAGACGTTAAACAAAGAAATTATTTATGACATTAACGTGAGAATCCTTGTTTACTTTTCTTAGAAGGTAAATAATATGAATTTTTAGATGCTCGAAATTTCAGATATCATACATCTTTGGATGAATATGTTTGTTTTGTATGAATGCTTTTATAAATATCTAAAAATATTTTGATAAATTTATTTGTTTTGTAAAATTTCTACTCGAATATATTTTAAATTTATATAATAATATATATGTGTGTGAGTATATATATTATAATTTTTCTTTTGTAAAATGCATTAGTAATTTATTTTTGAATTTGAATATCTTGCTTAAAAATTTATAAGATCTAGGGTATAATAAGAAAAGAAAAAAAAAAAAGAAAAAAAAGAGAGAAAAGAAAAGAAAGTCGATAATAGTTAGTTGACAACATTGTTTTAAATTATATAATGCAAATGGGTAGTTATATGTACATACAAATGAGAAGGGCAAAAACGTCTATAAATTTTCTTTTGAGATGTATGGAATCTCTATATACCGCAAGCATCTTATAGTATGGCAAATCAAATGTGATAGTCCAAATATCCACTCTACGAGAATTTAAAATGCTCATAGAAAAAAACAGACTCATGTACACACATTTGTTAACCAATATTTTTTATTTTTGGCTTTTAAAGAGAAAAGCTTAACCCCTCCCAATTTCTTAATTTTGATATTCCTTTTTCTTAAGTTTAAAAGAGTTAATTTTTTAGTTAAATTTCAAAAACAAAAAAATAAGTAAAACTACCTTTCTGGTTTTTGAAAACTAAAAGTATATAACCAAACAATTTAGAGTTGGAATAAAAATTTATAGACCTTGTCTGAAAATACAAAAACTCAAATGATTATGTAACTTGACTTAAATTATTATTTTGAATGCAACAACTATAATTACATTCAACTGAAAGTCATAACAATTATCATTATTTTTAGCTTCTAAATAACTTGTACATTTAACTAGGATATTAGAATTTATATAGTTATATTGGTGATAAATTGATGATAATTTTTTATATTTTAAGGGTATTTATACAAAATATCAAAGATATTATTCAATTAGTCCTTATTTTGATGTTCAAAACTAAATATATTAATCATATATGGTTCAGAAACTACAAAAACTATCATTTGAAATAATTATCAAAATCTATGAACAATTCTTTTAAATTTTGTCAAAGGAGAGATTCCCAAACCCCTAATCTCAACAGTATTATGAATAAGGTTTTAATGGTTACTGCATCATAATTTTGATTAAAAAAAAAAAACTTTTGGTACAAGAAAACTAACAAAAATAATATTTTAAATTATAGTAACAGTAAAATATAGAAACTTAAAAAAAAAAAAAAAAGAAAAAAAAACCACTATGATCTTTCAAAATTGAGTCTATTTACCTTCGATTTTTTACCATCATTTTCATTTTCTTTAAGTAAAAATCAATGCTTAGCTAAAGTCGAAAAACAAAAACATACTTATAAAAAATACGATTCATTTATTAACTCTATTTTGTAATTGATTTTTTTTTTTTAAAAATAAGTCTATTTTTTATCAATTTCTTCATCTTTCTAAACTAAATTAGTTGAGTTTTTGGTGAAATTAAAAAAGGAGAAAAGAAAAAAGAAACAAGCTTCTTTTAAAACTATTTTCAAAGATTTAAAGATTTGGTTTGATTTGTGAAAACATAAAAAATTTAGAAGTATGAGGAGGGATTTTAAGATTTATTTTTAAAAATCAATGACTAAAAATAAAATGATTAGTGAATGCAAGTCGGGTAGAGAGTAAATAGTAAAGAGAATTAGGGAGAGATTTGAAAACTGACCGTTTCAACAAGATTCTTATGAGCATAAATATCAACAAACATCTTCAGGATGCCGGAATCAGCCATGGCCGGTTCCTGGAGCTCCTCACGGTGGCGCTTCAACGGCCAAAACAACTCTCCCTCAACTCCCTCTCCATCCAACGCCACCAACTCTCTGACTCGTCCCCCGCCGCATCCAGGAAGAACTTGGACGCCGGAGAAGGCAACATAAGCCACATCATCAATTACCAGAGTCGTGAAACTTTCCGGGGAGGCGGCGTTGGCGGCGGCGCAGAATTCCCACGACTGAAGAAGCAGAGGAGTTGAGCCCAAAAGAGCAGCCATAACATGACAACTCTCGAATCTGGAAAGAAAAGAAAGAAAAATTATGGGAAATTGGAAAAGATTGAAAGTAAAAAAGGAAAAGAAAAAGAGTTGAATGAATTACGTTGAAGCTTCGGACTCCATGGATGCAAATTCAAAGCTCTCTCTTTTTGTTGCGTCTCTCTCTTTCTCTTGAAATAGAGTGGAAATGATGTGGTGAGAAATTTTGAGGGAACTAAGAGCTTCTTTGTTTCTTCATATATATATATATATATATATTGTCAAATTTTATTAAAATATTTTTATTTAAATTAAATTACAAGTTTTGTTGATAAAACTCTCACAATGCTAATACTAATATACTTCTTCTTAAATACTGTTTTTAAGTAAACAAAAACCTTTTTGGTGATCCGATTTTAAAGAATAAGTGCATTTATGATGTAATGTTTTAAATTCACCAATTTGGTCATTTAGTTTTGTTTTTTTTAAAAAGGTTAGAACTTTTAAATATAATATTTAAAATTAAAAAAAAAAATGTCTGGAGACGTGAAAGAAAATATATTTATTTAATATTTTTCCTTCCTTTCTCCCTCCTTCATCCCCTCTCTCTCCCTCCTCTCCATCTCCATTGGCCTTCTCTCTTTTCTTTACATCCCAATTTCTCCCTCTCTATCACTTACTCCTCCTTTCAATCAATTCCAAAATTTATCTTCAATTTAAAAGTTTCCAATTTAGTGTGTAAATGGATTGGGCCGGATTGGTTTGAGGGGTTATTTCGAGATCGAATTTTCGAGTTGGTTGGGTTGGAGTCCACCAAAAAATGATTTCCAACCAAACCCTAAAAATTAGGGGTGAAAAAAACCGACCCGACCCGACCCGATTCGGTTTGGGTTGGACCGGTTAGTAACAACAGTGTTACTGAACCGAACCGACCCGATTTAATTCGGTTCGGGTCGGGTCGGGTTTAAAATACCCGATTAGGTTAAAATACTGGCGTTTTAATTCATTTCCTCTCCTCTTCGATTCTTCTTCAGTCTTCAGCATTTCGTCTGGCGTCTTCCTCCAAAGTTCAAAAACCATTTTGTTCCATCGTTTGGCGTCGGCATCTACCTCTTCGTCTGCATCAGTGTCGGCATCTATCTCTTCATGTTCATCGGCGTCGGCATCTCTTCGTCTTCATCACTTTGCCACTCCATCGTCATCGTCTGTAAGTTCCACACTGACCCATATACTGCTTTATCTTTCTGTCTGTCCCTTTCTCCTTATTATCATCTCTTTAATTTTTAAATTACAGCTTGTATCATTTTGGGTTTTTTTTCTGTTTATTTGGGGTTATTGCCATCTGGGTTCTTGTTTATGATGGATTATTAGGATGACTTCTTTGTTTTTGCTGATGAGGTTGAACTTTCTGCTCTGGGAATGGGTAATTTTGCTGCTTTATACTTTCGTTTTGTTCTTTTAAGTACTTTGCCTGACTTTGAATCATGAAATCTAGAATAAATGGAGTGTAATTTGTATTTTGATTAGAATTCTGCCTTAAAAGGTCTTAGAATGCAGAATTTTGGGACTATGAATTAATGATGAAGTGAACTAGTGAAATAATGTGGAGTTTTTGCTTATATTCAATTTTCGCCTGAGCAATTTGCAATTCGTTTGTTTTCTTTCTTGTTGGTTTATAATGTACTGTACTGTAATTTGCAATTTGCAATTTGCAATTCACATTAATGTACTGTCCACCAAATTTTTAGTGTGAAAAAGTAATGACAACTCTTTTATCATTATTCATAAGTAAAAACAACACAAATTTCATTTGTCTTTAAAGTAAGAACCAACCTCACATTTTCATTTTTTTTCAGGTTTTTTCCCCTCTCTTTGTCATTCATTTTTCTTTGCTTAGTTTCCATTGAATGTGTTCTTCTTCTTATATATTCATGTTATGATCAAGTTTGTGTTTGGAATGTAAGGTAGGTTATGTTTTCTATTTGATTTCAATATATATATATATATATATATATATATGTTTTAGTCTCTACTTCGTGCTCCATTGTTACTTTGTTCATCAGAATTTTGTTTCATTTCATGCTTTGCATGATTATTTTATCAATGTGTTGGTCATGTATGATTATTATTATTATTTTTTTTCAAAACAGAAACGTAGAGATGTGAAAATTTAGGAACTAATGGGAAAGAGTAACTAGAAGAACTTGAGTATTTTAGGAACTAATGGGATGCAAAAATTTTGCTTTGGAAAAGTTTGTTTATATAATAACATTTAGAGTACTGCCTTTCTTTGTTTCTTTCTCTTTTACAGTACTGGTAAGCTTTTCCTTAATTTTCTATGTGTTTTGTTTGATGATTATTAGGATGACTTCATTCTCGATAGACGAGACTTCAAATCAGAGTTGTTCTAGTCCAGTGTTAGGAAAAAGAAAACCGGTTAAACCACAATCATCGGTATGGGAACATTTTATAAAAGTAGAAGGATGTGATCCTAAATATCCTAGGGCTGCTTGTAAACATTGTGGGGCTTCATATGCTTGTGATTCCAAAAGAAATGGTACCACTAATTTAAAAAGACATTTAGAGAAATGTAAGATGTATGTAAATCCATTGGAAGATAATGTTGAAGGAGAGGGAGATTCTGAAAGTAATTTGATGACTGCATCATTCACTCAAGAAAATTGTAGAAAAATGCTTGCTAGGATGGTTATCTTGGATGAATTGCCATTTAAGTTCGTAGAAAGTGAAGGGTTTCACCAATTTTGTCGGGCATTAAATCCAAAGTTTGTGATTCCATCAAGAGTAACCGTTGCAAAAGATTGTTTTCAAATGTATATGAAGGAGAAAAAAAAGTTAAAAAATGCATTAACTCGAAGTGGCCAAAGAGTTTGTTTAACAACGGATACGTGGACTTCTGTGCAAAATATTAATTATATGGTTATAACGGCTCATTTCATTGATGATGATTGGAACTTGCACAAAAGAATTTTGAACTTTTGTCAAGTAGCTAATCATAAAGGAGATACCATAGGTAGAGCCATTGAAAAGTGCTTAGAAGGTTGGGGTATTGATAGGCTCTTTACTGTAACGGTTGATAATGCAAGTTCAAATGATGTAGCCATTGCCTACTTGGTTAAAAAGTTTAAAGGCAGAAATGGGTTGGTGTTGGATGGTGAATTTATTCACATTAGATGTTGTGCTCATATTCTTAATTTAATTGTTAGTGATGCCTTAAAAGATTTGTATGTGTCTATCATTCGAATCAGAAATGCTGTGAAGTATGTTAGGTCATCTCCTGCTAGATTGCAAATATTTAAAGATTTTGCTAAAGAAGATAAGATGTCAACAAAAAATTGTCTTACAATGGATGTTCCGACACGATGGAATTCTACTTTTACTATGTTGGATGGAGCAATTAAGTGTCAAAAGACTTTTGAAAGATTGGAGGAGCATGACCCTAGTTATTTGCTAAAGGATGATATTCCTACTACTGAAGATTGGGATAATGCAAAAGTGTTTGTAAAGTTCCTAAAGACTTTTTCAGAGGTAACAATGAAGTTTTCTGCATCTATGTCTGTGACTTCAAATATATTTTTTCATGAACTTTGTTTGATCCAAGAAATAATTCGTGAATACTCATCGTATGAGAATGCATTATTGAGTCAAATGACATTAAGCATGCAGACAAAATTCAACAAGTATTGGGGTATAACTACAAGTGAGAAGACCAATTTATTATTGTATGTTTCTGTAGTTCTTGACCCTAGGTACAAGCTAGCTTATGTGAATTATTGTTTTAATGAATTTTTGGAGGAAGATGGTGCAAAAATATGGACAAATAAGGTTGAAGAAGCATTTCGTCGATTGTGTGATGATTATTATATGAGAATGTCAAAAGAAAAATATTCACAAACACAATCATGTACACCTATCGAAGGATTTGGCTTTCAAAGTCAAAGTGAAATACCTTCTATCTCATCTAGTGGATTTTACAAGGCACGTGCTACTGTTCATGATAGATTTAAACAAAGTAACAAAACATGTCTAGATGATGCTAAAACAGAGGTGACTCGTTATCTGGATGAGGCTCGTATAGATTGTATGGGCGATGAATATTTAGATTTGCTAACTTGGTGGAAGGTGAATTCCTCTCGATTTAAGATCATTAGCCAAGTAGCTAGGGACATCTACAGTATTCCTATATCAACTGTGCCTTCTGAGTCCGCCTTTAGCACTGGAGGACGGGTGTTAGATTCTTTTCGAAGTTCTTTAACTCCTCAAACTGCAGAGGCACTCATTTGTGCTCAGAATTGGATTCAGTCTAAACCTTTGGATGACATGACTGAAGAAATTGACGGGGCTGAAGAAATTGATGAAGGTAATATTCTTTTTGAAGTACGCATTTAAAATTTTCAATTATCCCATATAAGCTAACTGTTTGTCATTTTGATCTAGAATTCATAAACATAGGAAAGGAGATGGAGGCTGCATTTGAGAATTTGAATAATGACTCTATGGTTTAAATCCCTACTCTCAAATCTTTATTTACATTTTTTTAAAATTATTAACTTATTAAATATCGAATCTTGTTTTTTTAGAGTCTTGAAGCTCAATGATGGAAGCACTTTGGGTTATACGAACAAGGTGGTCTCGTGAAGATGTTCATTAATTCATACCTTCCCAATTGTAAACTCTGTTCATTTTAAGATAATAGTTGGATCTTTGTGATTGATTCTAATGTTGCAGGATTATTTTGAACCCTCGAGTCAAATGAGATTTAATGAACTTCTGTTTGCACTTTGCAGTATTATTTTCATTTATCTATTTAGTGCCTTAAAGCTAGTGACATGCTAAACATTAAACTATTGTAGTTTAGTATGTAATCATATATGTAAGGTCTTTTCAATTCATTTTCAGCATATCTATTTAGTGCCTTAAAGCTATTGCAGGATCTCTTTCTCTCTCAAGAATTAGACTTTAGAGTTGAGATTTTAAGGTTTCAGAAATAATTTGGTTACTTGCTTGCCCCTAAACATGGATAGATAAGTAAATAACGTCATTTCCTTCTTAAAATTGAAATGAAAATGTTGAGTGCTTTTACCAAATGAAGATTATTATCCAATGTGAATTTTTTAATTACTGCAGAGGAGATAAGTGCTAAGAAGGAAGGAAGGAAGGAAAAAAAAAACCCGACCCGACCCGACCCATTCGACCCAACCCGAATGTGGGTTGGGTTGGGTCGGGTCGGGTTTCAGAATCAACCGTACATTTCGGGTCGGGAGAAAACCCGACCCGACCCGACCCAATTACACCCCTACTAAAAATATGGGTTGAGTTATTATTGTTGTATAGTTTATTTATATTTCTAATTTTTGTTAAATTTAAAAATATTATAACATCATATCCATAAATTCACGTATAAAAAAATATCAACATTAATACAATAATACTTCTTCACAAAGTTTTAAGCATTTAGAATTGCATAAGGAGAGTTAAATATGAACTAAACTTCTAAAATCCAAAAATATTTCAAGATTAATACAATAAATAATATAACGAAGAGTGCTTAAACACCTAGAACTACATAGTGAGAGTCAAATATGAAACATCATTAAAGAGTATAATTGGCATTTAGAAACAATGAAGAGCAAAGGCTAAAAGTAGCAACTAAATATCAAAATGGGCATAGTAAAAGAGTCTTAGCCATCCAATGACATATACTCGAACATAAAGTGATATTTTATGCCCAAGATATTGCTTAAATAAAATAGACTCTGTTTACGAATTTCTGCACTAAATCAGAAAACACAAAGACAAACCAACCAAAATGCAATAGCCAGATAACCACAAAGTAAGCAATAAAAGAATAAACGACACAAAGATATATAGTGGTTTCGACCAATTCAGTCTACATCCACTTTGAAAACCAGCTTGGAGGGATTTTATTAAGAGCAAATTCAAGATACAAATTACATATATCAATAAAGTAATATGCAATCTGTAATATTATCGCTGAATCCGACTTTTTCGTTGACCAAATACCAAGAAACTGAGAGAACCACATGCCGAATGTCGCCTCTGATACCGAGACCCAAAACCATGTGTCGAATGAGCTACTACAAACCAAGAAGAACCCACAACTAAACCTACCTCTGACGATTCGAAACTGCAGCTAAAACCATCGCTAAACCACAGTCAAGACTGCCGCCAAACACGACAGACACGATAGAAGAACGCATTTGAAACCATTCAAAAAACTACCTCTAACCCAACGGAAGAACGTCGAAACTCGCAAACGTCAATGTTTCGTTGAAGCTCACCCTCTCCTAATGTCTATGCTACTGTCTCCCAACGAAACTCGAAAGAACACGGCGCCAAATGCCCTTGCACAAAAAACCACCGAAAAATGCTTCAGCTTTCTCGTTTTATGTGCAGAAAAATTTCTCTCTTTCTCTACTGTGTTTGCGGCTGCCCCTTCCCTTGTTCCAATCTTCTTCTTTTCTTTTTTGTTACCTAAAACAAAGAAGATGTACCTATTTTCAAAAATGCCATTGAGGCATATTTACTGTTTTGACCTCAACTTAAAAATCCAATTTAAAACTCTTAAATATTTTGTCATTTTTCTATAATCTCCCTTATGAAAAACTATTTAAGACAGCAAACTAATTCTCCTAATCACCCTATCATCCAGAATTAACCTTCAGCTCATCTAACTGGTATTTAAACTTAAGAGCTGGAAGAAACTTAGCTACTAACCTAGCCTTATACTTAGGCTTACTGTCACCTCCTGACTTGAACCACTTTAATTGAATGAGTTTCTGAATAGGAGGCTTTGTAACCAATGACCATGTCTGATTCTTTTGCAAAATGAACAACTCTACTTCCACAACATCCTTCCATTGTTTCTTCAAATCAAATGCAATACTGTCACTGCAAACTCCCTCATTAATCAAAGTTCTCTCTTGTTGAGACTGTACACTATTAAATTCAGACTACTCTATAGCCTCTGTTTGTGAAACTAGTGGTGACTGATCACTAGATACATCTGAACCTTTGCCTGATGGTCGTACTCCAGAATAAATTCTAACCTCTATCACAACATGATCAACTGTCTGCTGTTTTTTTTGCTCTAATATCATAGCAGCACTACCTGAAACTACAGTACCTTTCAACATATACATACCATTCCTCAAGGTTCCACTCAGTTTAACCAAAGAGCCCTTGGTAACTTTCATAACTCCATTCTCAAATTTTATGGTATAATTAACCTGATCTATTTAATTCACTAAGAGATATTAGATTACGTTTGAGTTCTGGAACATACCTCACACTAGTAAGCATTTTGATCATCCCATCACGTGTTGCAATTTGAACTGAACCAGTTCCCTTTACATCATAGGTACCATTATCACTCTATAAGACTTTTCCCTTGTCACTTTTTTGAAAGTTAATAAAAAAATCCTGATTAGGAGTCATGTGAAATGTGCAGTCTAAATCCACGATCCAAGCATCCTATATATCCATGTGAGACACCATCAAGACCTTTGCTGAATCATATCCATCAGTAGTCTCTGCTGAATCATATCCATCAGTAACATTCATTTCACTAGTCTTAGCTGCATGCTTGCTACTCGATGCTTCATTGCTATTATTCAAAGGACAATGTTTCTTAAAGTGTCCTTTTTTATAACAAAGGAAACACTTTCTAGCTTCCCCCTTTGAATTCATTCTGGAACTCTTCTATTTGCCTTTCCAGCTCTTTTTGTCACTTTTTCCTCTGGCCATGAGTAACTCGTCGTCCTTGCGTTCTTTCTTAATTTTGAGATTTTTAGTCTTCAAGGCATCCAACAATATATTCATGGTTAATGAATCCCGATCATATTTAATAGCTGCCTTAATCTCTCAATATGTCTCTGGTAATGAATTTAAAAGAATCACTGCTTGATTCTCATCTGACATCTTCTCATCGATGTTATTGAGATAAACTACAATCTTCTGAAATTCATCCAGGTTCTCTTCTAAGCCTTTACTTTGGTCCATCTTATATCCAAAGAATTTCTCCTTTAGATATAATTTATTTAGCAAGGACTTTGTCAAGTAAAGACTTTCTAGCTTCTTCCAAACTCCCCTGTAGTAGTAGCCTAAGCACTACTGTAATATTTAACAAATACAAAAGGATCGTTGAATAGGCCATTTCATCCATATCCATTTTTTCACTTTCTGTAATATTTCTCGAAAGGCTCTCTTCATCTAAGATTTTAGCTACTTTATGTTGAACCAAAATAGCTCTAATCTTTTTCCTCCAAAGAGCAAAGTCACCATTCCCATTAAACTTAGACAACTCAAACCACATTGAAGTCATCTTTACAAAAAAATGATTTAACCAATGATATGCCAACTACGAACTACTACACAAAGCCCAAATCTTCTTTGGATCGAATGGAGCTTTGATACCACTTGTTATGAATTTTTTGCACTAAATCAAAGAACACAACGACAAACCAATCAGAACGCAATAGCTATATAACCACAAAGTAAGCGATAAAAGAATAAACGACATAAAGATATATAGTGGTTCGACCAATTCGGTCTATATCCACTTTGAAAACCAGCTTGGAGGGATTTTATGAAGAGAAAATTCAAGATACAAATTACAGATATCAACAAAGTAATATGCAATCTATAATATTATCGCTGAACCCGACTTTTCTATCTACCAAACAGCAGGATACTGAGAGAACCACGTGTCGGATGTCGCCTTAGATACTGAGACCCAAAACCATCGAAAACTGCTTCTTTTGACCAGAGACTCACGTGTCGAATAAGCTACTACAAACCCAAGAAGAACCCATGACTAAACCCACCTATGATGGCTCAAAACCGCGGTTAAAACCATCGCTAAACGACAGTCAAGACTGCCGTCGAACACGCTAGAAGAACGCCTTTGAAACCGTTTGAATAACTACCAACCCAAAGAAAGAACGTCGAATCTTGCCAATGTCAATGCTCCATTGAAGCTCACTGTCTCCTAACGTCTATGCTCACTGTTTTTCAATGAAACCCAGAAGAACACGACGCCAAATCCCGTGCCCGAAAAATCACCGAAAATTGCTTCAACTTTCTCCTTTTATATGCAGAAAAATTTCTCTATTTACTGTGTTTTCGGCTACCCCTTCCCTTGTTCCAATCTTCTTGTTTTCTTTTTCGTAACCTAAAACAAAGAAGATGTACCTATTTTCAAAAAAGCCATTGAGACATATTTACCGTTTTGCCCTCAAATTAAAAATCCAATTTAAAACTCTTAAATATCTTGTTATTCTTCTACCGACTCAATCTTTTGTTTCAAACTCTTTCAGAGTACTCAACTAATTCAATGAGTTTTCTTTGTAGAGATTTGGAGTTAATTGAACTAAGGATGAACTAATGTGAATATAAAGACATCTATAGTTTCTCTTATTTTGATTTTGCTTCATATGAACAATATATATTAGGATATATTGGAACAAACTCAAATTGAAACTTAAACTGAAAAATATATTGGGACTAAATGTGTATATTTTTCAAAAGTCAAAAGACAAAAATGTATTTTTTTTTTTAAATTAAAAAAAGAGTATATATAATAGACTCAAATAGGTTTTATGGTTTTCGCTCTAGGGTATTCTAGATAATATAATCAAAGTAGCGTAAAACAAGCGTCACCTTTTGAAGGTGGATAAGTCGAGGTTAGCATACGCTTTGCACATCCCGAAAGAAGAGAGATAAAGGAGGGGATTTGAAAAGTTTTTTAATAAATTGCTAAAGTAATCGTTTAACGATGTGATTTAGTTTTTATGTTTTTTTTTTAAATTTTGGTTTAATTCTTCGTTTCTCTATTATATGGTTTTTCTATGGTCTTATATAAATATTTAAATTTTGATCAAATGATAAAGCAAAAAGGCTTGGACTTTTTCTTTGATGTAGTTCTCAAATTTTGATTTATTTTCTTTCGAAAAAATTAGTAAAAGGTGAATAACAAAACATAGAAATTTATGGATAAATTAAAATAGTGTTTATTATTAATTTAACTTTTAAAAACCAAAGTCAAAATTACTAAATCTTGTTTTGTAATTTAAGATTTTGAAATTTAAACGAATAAACTTCAACTTCTATATTTCTAAATTTCTTGATTTACTTTTTTATTATATTTCAACGGACCCAATTTTAAACTCCACAATTTTTAAAACTAAAAATTTAGTTTTTAAAATTTATAATTTGACTAAGTATACATTTTGGTATAAACTAAGATGAGAATCACTGTAAAAATGAAAAAAAAATAAGCTAATTTTTTTAAAAAATAATATAAAAGAAAGGGTTACCAAATGACTATATATATATATATATATATATATATATATATATATATATATATATATATATATATATATATATATATATATATATATATATATATATATATATTTGCTTGTTTGTCTACTTTTTACTCAGATTTCAAACAACAAAACCAAGGTTTTAAAAAATGTTAATTTTGATGAATATAATAAAATACCAAAATATTAATGGCTCGTGTAACAAAATCAAAAGCTCATAAAATCGACAATTTTTTTTAAATATTTCAGCGTTACCCTTCCTTTATATCTTGTTTCTTTTCTTATTTTTTTGCAATTTTCTTTTCCTTTCCATTTTCTTTATTCTCTTCTCCTTCTAAATTTTTCTTTTATATTTTTTTAAAATCAAGATCTTTGTCTTCAATCAATCATAAATCTTGTATTATTTTTTTTCAAAGTGTTATTTAATTCAAGATTGTGTACCAATACAAAAGTCGTGGAACACAATCTTGAACAAAAATCGTTGGGATATTGGTACACGATTGTGTACTAAATCTAAACGATATTGGTACAAGATCCTGTACATTTGGTATACGGTCTTAAAAAAAATTGTTAGGATATTTATTTGGTACACGATCTCGAAAAATAATTGTTGGGATATTGGTACATGATCGTTTAGATTTGGATACATGATCATGAACCAAATCTGAATTACCCGCGCGAGTGGCCAATTAATCATGTTTTAACTGAGGCATTTTGACATTTTTCATTGTGGGCTTGTGAGTTTTTCCTGTTTTCGAAATTGTTCTTGTAACGACCCAACTTTCCGGACTAAGCTGAGGTCACTACTCAATACCAAAACTCGACCACACAACATAAAATTCATAACGGACCGGTTACGATTTCTTAAAACGTTAGAAATATTACAAAAAAAACAGTATCGGGCCCTATTTTAAATCACAGTCACAAAAGTTTCAAATAAAAACTCAGGTCATCAACTCAAAATCACAAAACCACATATTCTAACAAAAAAAAAAACATCAGCGGAAGCAATAAGAAAACCAGACGCGTCCATATGGCCTTCACGCATCCTTCCTGCCTCTCGTCGGTCTGCCCCTCGCTGTGCCCTTACCTGAAAAGTTAAAGAAGAGAAAAGGGTGAGTATAAACATACCCAGTAAGGGACCCACTACTGGGCCCGTTAGGGGACAACAGTTAACTTCCTATTCGGGGGTACCCTACATAACAGTCTAGTGGTTCCGTAGAACGCACATATCAGTCTAGTGCTCCCGAAGGATGCACATATCAGTCTAGTGCTCCCGAAGGATCCACACATCAGTCTAGTGCTCCCGAAGGATGCACACATCAGTCTAGTGCTCCCGAAAAATGCACCTATCAGTCTAGTGCTCCCGAAGGATGCACATATCAGTCTAGTGCTCCCGAAGGATGCACATATCCGTAAGGCACACTACCGCATAGATGAAGCTAACCGTTACCCCTCAGTCCATACTAAACCGTCTACAACAGTCACACCCCAACGACATTCATATTACAGTTCCACCATAGGCTTTGCCAGTCAGATAGTATAGGTTTAAACAACTACACCCTCAGTTGCTATACGCGTCACCAATTCGCACACCATTAGGGAAAACCCTAGACCCAATCAACTAACCAACCAAAACCGGACTCACTGTCCTTCCCCGTCCAAACTCCATGATCAACATCCAGACCAATGATTACTACATACTGAACCGTAACTTCAAGGTCCATCAACATAAAATCCCAATCTACAATTAGCAGTCACAGTACCTTTACATCAGACAAAATATAATAATAGTGCTTAACAGTCAACACACATACAGTTATTCAGTACAGTCACTAACGTGTAATCCCCTGTGGATTACTACGTTTCCAACCTCGATCCGAGGTCCAGTAGTAGGAAAACCCTTACTTGATACTCGGTTATGCCCCTCGATCGAGTCCACGCTCAACGGATCCACCTAAACGAAAACACGAAGGTTTTAATCGATGACACTAGCAGAAGTCATTTTAAAATGGTCCTAAGCACATCCGTTGACTTACCCGAGGAAAGGAAAGCTATCTCCAATTTAACTTGCCGTGGGACCGTAAACTTGAGCGTCAACCCCTATTACCTTCAAGGAACGAAAGATAGGGCCCAGTTTTACTCTAATATTCAAACTCGACACGGTTATGGCAACACTGGGTAAATTACCAAAATGATACTTACCGAAGACTCACCGTGACTCGGAGTGGAGGAAGGAAGGCTTAGGTGGCTCGGTGAATAGGGAGCTCGGCTTGGCTTGGAGGTGATCGACTCGGCTCGGCTCGGCACGGCTCGCGGCTTGGGTTGGCCGGCTCGCGGCTCGGCTCGGCTCCGTTCGGTTCGTTGCTCGGCTCGGCTCGGTCCTCGGCTCGGCTCGGTCCTCGGCTTGGCTTGGCTCGCGGCTTGGCTCGCGGCTCAACTCGGCTTGACTCGGCTCGCGGCTGAACTCGGCTTGACTCGACTCGCGGCTCGGCTCGCGGCTCAACTCGCGGCTCAGCTCGGTCTTCAGCTTAATTCGGCTCGTGGCTCAACTCGTGGTGCGGCTTCTGGCGCGGCTCGTGGCGCGGCTTGTGGCGCAGCTCAGCTCGGTCTCCGGTTCGGGTTAGCTTGGATTCACGATTCGGGTCGAGTTAGATTGAAACCGGAGCAACCACGAGCGACGGATTTCGGCGTTCGACGACCGGGATGATTCGCAGCTTGAAGGCGTTCGACGACCGGCCCTGCTTCAACGCAGCGGACGACTGAAGGAGGGGCGTACGCCGGTTGCTGACGTCGTGAGCCCGAGAGGAGATTAGAAAAGGTTGGGGGCCGCGACGGACGAAATGTTGAAGTTGACAAACCTCGACGACAGAGACGGAGATGCGACGGAGGAGAAAAGGCGAAGACAGAGGCGGAGACAGAGACGCGTGTTGAAGAGAAAGGATGGCGAGACGGCGGCGGCGTTGGCTTCGCGAAGCTGAAGACGGAGATGGAGAAGAAGAAGAAGTCGAGGGGAATGAGGGGGAGACGCGCGCTAACCCTTTAGGGTTTTTTTTAAAAAATAAAATATTATTATATATATATATATATATATATTTATATATTAACTTTTAATAATTATAAATAAATAATAATAATAATAAATAAAATATTATTATATATATATATACATTAACTTTTAATAATTATAATTAATAATAATAATATATAAAATATTATTATCTATATATATATATATATATATTAATTTTTAATAATTAATTAATAATAATAATAATAACACTAATAATAACAATAATAAAAGATAATATTAATATTAAATTATATATAAAGGTTGTAATAAATAATAATAATAATAATAATAATAATAATAATAATATAATTACTATTATATTATTATTATATAAATTTACAAACATAAATATCAGAATTTCAGAAATTAATCCAAAATTTAAGATTCCCGAAAAATTATATAAAACGATAAAAGTTTACCTCGAAAATTCGGGGCGTTACAGTTCTGGTTTGCTGGTTTGTTATAGTTTTGAAAAAACCATTTAAAAAATTATTATTGTTTGAAATTTAGCTAAGAATTCAACTATTTTGATTAAGAATAATGCAAACAAATGATAAGGAATTGAGAGAAATATACTTTATTTTCAAAAAGCAAAAAATAAAAAATTGAATGGTTACCAAGTGAGGTCTAAATGGTTATGAAATGAGATTTAAGCTTTCAATTTGGTTAATTTTCACAAATGTAACAAAACACAAAAATATTTACGGCATGTGTAACAAAAAGCAAAAGCCCATTACGCCGATACAATATTTTTATATTTTTCAGATTTGCCCTTGAATATTGCGAACACCTTTTTTTCTTCTTCTTCTTTGCAATTTTATTCATCTCCTTTTCCAGATTTTCTTTCTTCTATTTTTAAATGATTTATTCTTCTGTTTAAATCTCCTATATTTCATCTTCACCATTTTAAACAAGATTCTGAAGCTACTTTATCTTCCTCATATTCGATAATATAAAGATTGTTTAAATATCATTTTGACAATATCTAAACGATCGTTTACTTGTCAATACGATTGTTTACCATGGTCAACACGATTGTTTAAATTTGAAACTCTTTTTCTATTATTTAAAAAGAACATACGATCGTGTTGATAAGATCTAAACATTCGCTCACCATAGTCAACACGATTTTTTAGCATGATCAATAGGGTCGTTTAGATTTGAAATCTTTTTCCAATCGTTTAAAAAGAACTACACGATCATATGAATATAATTTAAACGATCGCTTACCATAGTCAATACGATCATTTAGCATGGTCGATATGATCGTTTAAAATTGAAGCCTTTTTTCCATTGTTGAAAAAAACTACACGATTGTATATCATGACCTAAAGGATCGTAGATCATTCATTTAGATCGTAGTACACGATCGTTTAGAAGAAGATTACTCATGCACACGTATGGTCGATTAATTATGTGTTGACTGAAGTATCTTTAGTTATAGACTTATAGGCTTTTTTTGTTTTTGAAATTATTTAATAGAGTGTAAATATTTTATCGATTTGTTATATTTTTGTAAAAACCCTTTTAAAATTTGTATATAATAATTTCTTCTCCTTCAATTTTATGTGCCTAACGACAACAATTAAGTCATTCATCCGTTTAATGCATTATTAATTAGCATATCAATAGTATACCAACACATTCGTTTTAAATATAAAGTTTCAACAAGTATTACATGTATTAATGGCATATCTAAACATTAATTTAAAATTGTTTGAAAGTATAATATTGGTGTATTATTAATATATCTATAATTATTTATAAAATTAAGTATATCAGCAATCTAGTGATATCTATTCAAAGTTGATTTCAAATGTAAGATTGATGTATAAATAGTTTACTATATCCATTCTGAATGGTTACCAATGGAACGAATTGAATCATCATAAGTTAAATGATCATAATGCACTAAAAGTTAAAATAATGTTAAGAACAAATAAATAATTGTCACGTTCCACCCTAAAGTCACTTTATGCTACCTACAGAAACGTGCTGCCTAGACACTCAACGTGTTTCTCCCCACAAGATAACACGCTAAACGCCTATAAGTAAGCAAAATTAAATGCAACCAACAATTTTAAACGCAGAATGTGAACACAAATGGAATGAGACGACTTCATTGAGGTTTCGAAATAATAGAGTACATTCAGTACTTAATACAAAGTATCTCTTGAGATAACAAAATACATTATTATAACAACATTTAGACTATTCTCGCCTAGCTTTTATATGTTATGCGAGCTGACAGTGGCCACTACCAAAATGATGCGATCACAAGGTATAGAAGGCGATCAAGGCTACAAGTTCAATGCTGGATGTGCTTCTGGGGGGGGGGGGGGGGGAATAAAAAAACATTTGAAAGATTAGACAAAAACGCCTAATGAGTGTGATATTTTCTCACCACTTGAATTTATCAAACTTTTCCTAACACATTATTTTATTTCGCCAAATCATGCGATACAAATAATATGAGTTTCCCTCATAAAATATTGAGTCTAAAACCAACATTTCAATGTGTTAGGGGATTTAATCACAATTCAAATCTCATCATCAAACATTCATAAATCGTATGGAAATCATTTCTTTGTAAATCATGCATAAAATTTCATATCGCAAAGAACACATTTTTATCAAACTCATCATATCATCGTAACACAGAATTGTTCTGCATAATTAATTACATATTTGTATCCTTTCTCAATTCAAGTGTTTACCACACTCTTTTGTCGAGTTGCAGCTATGCGGAGTAGTATTAACGCATTCAACAAGTTCCCATCAATTCCATCATGCATAAAACGTCTTCGAATGCCAGATCAGACAACAAGGAAAGGACATCCTATAGCAGATCACGCAGCAAGTAAGCAAGTATGAGGCATCCTACTCAAGATCACACAAAGACATTCTATTCCAGATCACACAACAAGAATAGAGTATCTTATCCCAAATCACGCTGCAAGGATAAGGTATCACATCGCATAGGTTACAAAAGATCATCTCATTACAAGCTTTATTAAGTCTTAAGCATTCTTCATTAATCATCATTTCATCACATCATTCTAGTTCATAATAAGTTCAATCTATTTATAAGTTGTCTGCACTTAAGAATTTAGAAAGCATAAGAGAAATTATGTAGTTCATGTATCTATATATATATATATATATACACTTTATACTTTATGGCCATGTTCAAACTTGATCAAAATCTTTGGAATGCCTTAGGAGTTCTCTCAAATTTTCTTAAGTGAATGCAAAGTAACAATAGTTCAAAAAGACCATACTTCTCTATGTCAGAATGATTACCTCTTTGGTGGTGAGAATTGGTCAAATCCCAGGACGCTACATGTCTTTACCTATTCCTTATCTTTAATTTGGATTGGACGACAAGGTCAAATCAATTGCCGGCTTACTGACGTAAGGGCCATGTCACTACTTCTAGGTGAAGTAAGCTCAAATCGTCTAATAGTTTGTTGCGTTGCATCTTTCCAGTGAACATCTTCCATCATGTAATCTTCTCAAAAAACCCAATTGACTCTTTTAATGAAAGTTTCTTTGCATTCCATTCTTACCACATGAACTTCATCACATGGATAGTACGCGATCAAGTCTCACAATAAGAATTCAAATTATGCTCACAAATAATATAAAATACACCAGCAATTGTTGACTAATAAATTTGTTATACTAACATTAAATTTGGAATACCAATGATTGATAATTTATATTTGGTATTATAAACCAAATATTAAGTAATCAGTTATACTACTGTGAATCATGTTGATATATCAATGATGATAAAATTGGAACAATAAAAATAAAGTGTCTGAAGAAACAAATTGGTACACAATTTTCCTTTAACCAACCAATACCAGCGTGGATACTATTCTTCTCAGATACATTAGACAGAATAAATTGTGATCTCCTCGTGTTTCAGGATTGTTGTGCACAATAACACTTAACTACTACAAAGAGTATGCACATGATTTCTCCCAAGTAAGTGTTTTTCTTTATCTTGCTTGCCACACATGTCTATATAATTGACATTATATCCGTATTCTTTTCTAATCACTTTCTCGGAGCAAGGCCATAGGAACACCAAAATCACCTCTAACCACATTTTAAATTTTAAATTTCAGTGCGTACAAAATCTGAATCAAGTTGTCAATGATCTTGTGTAAATTATTATGATGATCCTGTGTCAATTATTATGAGTACAAAAACTAGTGTTATCCTTCAAGTATAGTAATTTCAAACATCTCATAGGTTTTACATTACCAAGCATGCAACCTCCAATTGCAACTCTCATTCCGCTATTTTCTGTAGAATAACTATTTTATTGATAAAATATCTTTTGTGTACTACATCAAGGAACAAGGGGATAAATACAAGGGTCTGTATGATAAACAAGGAAACAAATAATATATTCTTAATTACAAAAGATTTTATTACATTAATACCCTTCCTCAAACTCAAGGTGGTAGAGTATCTGTCAGCTTGAGTTTGGTAAGTAATTGATTGAAGCGGGTAGATGGTAAAGCTTTGGTGAAGATATATGCTGGTTGCCCAGTGGTGGAGACAGGTTGTAAGAGAAGAGTATTGCTCAAGAGATGATGACGAATGAAGTGACAACCATTTTCGATGTGCTTTGTACGTTCATGAAAAACATCATTGTGGGCAATTTGGATGGCACTACGATTATCACAATGGAGGAGAGTGGGTCCCTGTTGGGGAACACCCATGTCAGCAAGAAGCCAGCGAAGCCATAGAAGATCAGTAGTAGCATCAGCAAGGGCACAATATTCTGATTCAGTGCTGGAACGAGAGACAACACTTTGTTTCTTACTACACCAAGAAATGAGAGAATCGCCTAAGTAAAAACAGTAACCTGTTGTAGAACGCCGATTAGTGGGATCCCCAACCCAATTTGCATAAGAGTAGCCAGATAATATGAGAGATGATTGAAAGGAAAACTGGAGTCTATGTCCCAAGGTTCCCTTAATGTAGCGAAGAATACCAAACATAGCAGTAAAAATGAGTGGTTCTAGGAGCAGCCATAAATTGACTGACAATATGAATAACATATGCAATGTCTGGGTGGCTCACTGTTAGATAGATGAGACTACTAACAAGTTGTCGATATAGACTCACATCTTCAAGAGGAACACCATCATAAGGGGTTAGATGAACATTGGGATCTAATGGTGTCGAAGCTGTGTTGGAGTCAGTAAGAAATACCCATCTGAGCGTCGAGAGACTTCAAGACCAAGAAAGTAGTTGAGAGACCCAAGGTCTTTCATCTCAAAATATTGACTAAGATAATGTTGGAGATCAGATATGTCCTGTGAATCATTACCAGTGATAATAATGTCATCAACATAAAGGAGAAGAAGAACAATACCCTGGGGTGTGTGACGAGTAAAGAGTGCAGTATCATGAGGACTAGAAGAAAATCCAAGTTGAGTGATGGTAGAGCTAAATATGGCAAACCAAGTTCGTGGAGCCTGTTTCAAACCATATAATGCACGACGCAGGAGGCATACCTTGTGAGGAGGAGGAGAAGTACCAGGAGGAGGTTGCATATAGACTTCTTCAAAAAGAGTCCCATTAAGGAAAGCATTTTTGACATCCATCTGAAAGAGAGGCCATTGCTTGGCAGCAGAAACAGCTAACAAACTTCGAACAGATGTCATCCGAGCCACATGAGCAAATGTTTCTTCATAGTCAATACCATATTCTTGCAAATATCCTTTTGCAACAAAACGGGCTTTATAATGCTCAATAGTGTCATCAGAGTGAGTCTTGATCTTGTAGATCCACTTGCAGCCAATGAGTTTTTTGCCGGGAGGTAAGTCAACATAGTCCCAAGTGTGTATCTTGTCAAGAGCCTGTAATTCATCATTCATCGCTTTCTGCCATAAAGGGTCAGTACTAGCCTCTTGATAAGAGGTAGGTTCAACAAGGAAAACAATAGTGGAAAATCAGTGATAATCTTGGAGATGGATGAGAGGTTCTCTTACCTGAGTAGAACGACGAGGAGGGGTGTCTGGAGTAGGTTCAGGACCATAATCAGAGATGGACGATTGGTTTGAGTTTGCAGAAGTAGGTGCAGATTGAGCAAGCTCAGTATCAAGAGTGGATTCAGAGAGAGGAAAAAGTTCAACAGAGGTATCGGTGAAAAATGGTTGAGGACTAGAGAAGGAGGAATGGAAGGAGGACAAGCGAGAGAACATAGTGTGCTCCCAAAATGTGACATGGCGAGATATATGAAGTCTATTGGAAAGAGGATCCCAACAACGAAAACCTTTATGTTCGGTGCCATAGCCAAGGAAACAACAGAGACGGGCATGTGGTTCAAGTTTAGTGTGTTCATTAGGATGTAGGAGAACAAAGTATGCACAACCAAAGACTTTAAGGTTAGAGTAGTTGGGAGGAGTACCATATAATCTTTCGAATCGAGAGATGTTTTGAAGAACAGAAGAAGGAGGACGGTTGATCGTATAGACTGATGTAAGAGCTGCTTCACCCCAAAATTTCTAGGGCATGAGGCAGAACGAAGGAGGGCACGGACTGAGTCAAGAATGTGGTGATATTTGCGCTCAGCACTCCCATTTTGTTAAGAAGTGTGGGGGCGGGAGCGCTGAACAAGAGCGCCTTATTGGGAGAGAAAAGATAGAAGAGTGGAGTCTTTATACTCCAAGGCATTGTCAGTGCGAAGGGTTTTGATCAGACAAGAGAATTGGGTGCGAATCATGTTAGCAAACTCAATATAGGTGCAAGATAGTTCAGAGCGGTGTTTGAGAAAATAGATCCATGTAAATCAAGAGAAATTATCAATAAATAAGGCATAATAACGATAACCATGGACAGTGATAGTAGGGGCAGGCCCCAAATGTCTTAATGGATTAAGTCAAAAGGTTTATCACATATAGAAGTGGATGGAGAAAAAGACAAAGCAGATTGCTTAGCAAGTTTACAATTTAAGCAATTAAAATGGTCAAACTTGGTAACATTATTTAAATTGTTGACAGAAATTAAATGACGTAATTTTTCAGGAGAAGCATGACCAAGGCGGAGATGCCACTAATATGTACCAGAATTAGTGACAGGAGCAGAGATGGATGAAGGAGAAGGAATCTGAAGTGATAGGAGCTCAAACAATCTTCCCACTTTGCGACCTGTCCCAATCGTCTGTCCCGTATGTGGATCCTGGACCTGACAACCTTTGGGAGAAAAAGAGACAGTTAAGCCAAGATAACACAGTTGATCAACAGACACTAGATTAAAGGTTAAGTTTGGGACACAGTAAGTATGAGGAAGATTTAAACTGAGGGTATAAATGGTACCGATGTGAGTGATGTTCATACAATTGCCATCAGCAGCATAAATGGGTGGTAAAGATTTTGCAGGACTAGAAGTGTTCATCAGAGAATAATTAGATGTCATATGATTGCAACAGACAGAGTGAAGAAGCCATCGATTACTTGGTGTGACGGCAAGTGCAGAGGAAGATGATGAAGTTAACTGATTTAGTAGACTTTGAAGATCACTTATCTGAAAATAGGGGGTGGTGGAATAATCTGAAGCAGCAGCAGCAACAGAGAAGGTACCAGGTTTAGTAAAGTCCTTTGCTTTTGTAGGATAGCTTCGAGGTCGAGGTGGTTTTATGGGACAGTTACCCAGAATATGTCTTGTCTTGTGGCAGTACCTGCATTCTATTTTAGGACAATCAATAAATTTGTGACCAGTGAGCTTACAATTCTTACAAAATGTGCTTGATGCTCCAGATGATGAATAAGTGCCTACAAGAACAACATCAGAATGTTTGGAGAAATTGATGCCAAAACGTTTTTCTTCAAATAATATCTTTTGGATAGCTGCGTCTAATGAGGGCAAGGGACTGCGGTGTAGTAAGGCGGCCCTAACAGGTTCATATTCTGGACGAAGTCCCATAAGGACTTTAATAAGACGAAGATGTTCTTTATTGATTTTAGCTTGATCAATTTGAGTCCAGATGGGTTGAAGCGCTGCTAGATATTCATTCACCGATTTCCCAACTTCTTGATTAAGATTGACAAGACTATTTTGTAACTGATAGTAATGAGCTAATCCGACGGATTTAAACCGTGTAGATAGAAAAACCCATAATTCCTTAGCATTTTCAAAAGCATCAAATTGTGTATGGATAACAGGGATCGATGTGTTACTAAGCCAGGTAATAATCTGATGATTTTTACTGTCCCATTCTTCAAGACGTTTGATAAATTTGCTATCATCTTCCTTATCTTGTTTGGTCGGTTTGGTAATATCACCAGTAACAATACGCCATAATTTCCGTCCAATTAAAAAACTTTTCATTTGATTTGCCTATGTAATATAATTAGAACCATCAAGAATCGTGGTGATTAGGCGAGCAATTTCACTTTTTTCCATCTACTCACAATAAAGAAATAAGTCAGCAAAACACAATATTGGTCAATAGATCTGATAGTAGATTTGCACAAGAAATAAAATTCAGAGAGCGGCAATGAACAGCGGGATCGAATAGAAAACCACGACTTTGGCTGGATTTCACGGAGGTCGGAGAATAGATAGCTAGGATCGGAAGTCGGAGATCGTGGACTACGGACGACGGCGTGCGAAGCGTGTTGCGGATGGACAGAAACGCATGAACACAAACGATCGAGCGTACATAAATGCAAACGATCGGGCGTATAGAAATGCGGACGGGCGTGCTGGGTCACTTGCTAGGGACAGAGATCGAACACCGGAGAGATGCGTATTGTCACTGGAGAAACGCAAATATAGATCGGGCGTGCGGACAAAAAACGTGGACATAGATCGGAGAACCGCGTGCGCTAGAGAGACACGAACAGAGATCGAGCTTGCGAACAAACCACTGGCAGACGGAGATCAGACAGAAGAAAACGTGGACGAAGATCAATTGCCAGAGAACTGCGTGCGAACAGAACACTGCAAGATAGGCAGCTGCGACGGCTGAACAGTAACCTAGGTTAAAGCTCTGATACCATGTAGAATAACTATTTTATTGATAAAATATCTTGTGTGTAATACATCAAGGAACAAGGGATAAATACAAGGGTCTGTATGATAAATAAGGAAACAAATAATATATTCTTAATTACAAAATATTTTATTACATTAATACTTTCACATACCAGAGATCTTAGTTTGATTCTACCACAAAAATTTAATTGTTTTTTTTTTCGCATAATATTTTTTATGGTCATTTGTAGGTTTTCTTTGGTGTCAAATAATAAGTTTTCTTTTTGTATTAGACTAGGTTCTCAACACATTTTCCTCTTTGCTCCAATATTAACTTGTAAGCACTCACTCTTATTTATTTTTCCTTAAGAATTCCATATAACTAAACAAGTGATTTTAGATTGAATAGCAAAAATTGTGTTACTAGCGGAAGGACGAAAGTGTTTGATGTGTAAATGTTCTTGAAAATAATTTGTAATTTTGTTAAGTGATAAGTGTGGAAAGAAGTAGAATTATGGATGTAAAAATGGCTAAGTGTGGATAATAGAAAGGAAAAACGTGATGGAGGTGAAGAACGGTATAAAAGATTGACATTGGGGTAAATGTTTTAGGTTGAAAACTTGAGATAGTTAGGAAACTATGGAAAAATAACAAGATAATTAATTCAAGATAAACTTATTCTATTTCACTATAGTTTGGTGCGATGGCTCAAAATGATCAGAGAAAATGAACAGTTCAGCTCAACTCAACATATAGGCCAAAAGAAAGTGGTGGTTCTCTCAAACCACTCGTGCAAATTTTGTGATTTTACTACTAAAAAGAAGCTTATTGAGTTGGGAAAAAAACTTTGAGCTACCGGAGAGATTTGGATTCATAAAGGTGAAAAAACTGTGAAAACAATCAAGGTTGTTTCAAAAACTAGCAAATCTAGAGAGTTTACTTTGTGGTGCGTTTCCAAGGTCATCCGAGTGAGATAAGCTTAGAGGTTCCTCTTGAAGTTCCCGGAAGGTTGTTTAGGCTAATTGTGTATGAATTTAAAGAAATAAGCTTGAAAAGTGGTTGGAAATAGAAATTAAAGTTGGCTGAAGAAGTTACTTAGTGAGGGACTCACTTGTGTACACCATACACCCATCTTACTTGCACCATCCCTAGTTGTGTGGTCCACTCACCCTCCAAATGCTTCGTCTATCAGTGTGTATGCCTTGCTGTCTATCAGTGCGTGCCCTACCCCTCCTCGATGATTAAAATGTAAGGCGAGGATGATGTGCGCGACCAACCAGGCGACCACTGTAGCAAAACTTCGTGAAATGAAGCACTAACAAACAAAAAAGTGATTGGCATGAATACCTGTAAAGCTGAAAAAGGACTCTTGTGGCACCGACTCAGCTTTATCAAAATTTATTAGAGCCGATACTGTCCTACCATGTCACTTTCGCCTATAAATAGAGACTTCTTCTTCATTGGCCATGTACGAATTTTGGAAAAAATTTGCAATGAGCATGATCATTTCTTCCATTCCTTTCTCTGTTTTAGGTGAGAATCTAAAAAAAAAAAAAAAAAGAGAGAGATCCCCAACCATTTTCTCCTTAAGTGTAAAGGCAAAAATAAGATCCAAAAGGCATGAAAACTCTATTGGGTTTTTACTATGCTCTATAATAATTTTATGGATAATTGGTTTATTGGTTAATTATTTAATAAAAGTTGTTATTTTCATTATTATTCAATTGCATGGTAATATCCATGACCATGTTATTATATTCCAAACGTTCCTAATGATTATTATTGTGGGAACAATAATAAATTAAGATTTAGTATGAGTTATAACCAATAATTATAGGATGATTATATATGTAGAGACATAAACTATAATCATATTTTCTTATTAGAGAATAAGAATTGGACTGACCATTTTTTGAGATTGTTACATGGACATGTGTTATAAATAACCTCAAACAATTGATTGTTTTGATCCTTAGACCTGAGATTATCATATTGTCAAACAAAAGAATTAATCTATTTTGATGCAATCAAACGTTATTTTTAATCGAATAACTATAAAAGTTGTACTCGAATAAGTTTTAAATTATGTAGTGAAGAATGATTAATTAATATGGAATTTATCCCTCTTGTTATGGAGAGATATCTCTGGCTCTTCAATTAAGCATAGTTGTGGAAATGCATGGTTGTGTTATAAATGAATTAATAAGGGTATTAATATCATTTATTATTTCTGTATGCTTATTAATCGAGAAAAAAATTGAGTTAGATTAGGTGACTTTGTTCATGGATATTCAATTACAGATATCGTGTGTTAAAAGGATTAAAGCAATAATTATATTAGGTTACGTTGAATCACCAACTTAATTTAATATGGGTAGCCATAATGTCTTGCTAGAGACCAATTATGATTTATGGGCCATAAAATGGGTTATAGGCCCATTTCCATATTAAATTAACCTATCGAGTCACACACGATAAAATTGAGTCGAATTTGTCTTTAGGTTGGGTAATTAATAAGTCTAATTGGAGAATTGGAAGCATATTAGGAAACCCTAAGAAACCTAAACTTATTAAAAAACCTAAGGAAGCCTATAAGTAAGACAATAAACGTCTTATTTTAAAGATATGAAAAAGACAACAATTTGTTTGACTTAGAGAGTGAATTTTGAAAGTCGAAATTCCCACACTGTAAAGTTCTAGCAGACCCGAATTCGATGAGACGAATTCCGTGTTCGTGTGTGGATATTGTCAGAGAACGCTAATGATTTCACAACGTTTTGGTGATACGAATTTGAAGGATCGTTCTTATTAGAACAGTGGCAATTCGAATTTAGAGAGTGGGCACAAATGTATGTTTATTTTTTATCTAATTGTTTATGCACGAATTGTTTATGTTCTAGGGTTAGAGAATTTTTTTTATGTTTATTTCGTTTCGTCTAGTGCTAGTTCGTTTTTCAACAAACCCATACTCTGCGGCTTGCCTCATTTTCTTGTGTTCCATTTTGTAGTTTGTTAACATTAATTTGTATGATTGACTTCATGGCTGAGAGGCCTAAAGCTTTTTATGATACTGATGTTTTCCTTTTATCATTCTCCCATATCTCTGTCTTTACTCATTCCATGTACATCTAATTAATTGTTTGCATAATGTAGGGTGTTTTAACACTAGAGACTCTGGTTGAATCTATTATAAGTTTTGTTTAGCTCAATACAACTATCAATAACTTATCCCATTCGAGAGAAAAGATAAAGTATTGACTGTCATCACTTGACACGTGATAACCCACATTTTGCTAACCATATAGCGAGGAGATTGTAGCAATATAATCTTGTCGTCGAATTTGTTCTTTGCATATATTACAGAAATGCATAGTATGTGTGACGAAGGCACCGGGAGGTTGCTCAGCTTAATAAAGACAAATTTCTTATAGGATGAGATACAAATCATACTTAACTTTAAGTATTTGGGTCTTGGAAGGCAAGCAAGTATGACGAAGACACTGAGAGGTTGCTCGCCTTAATTCTAAAGTTAATAGATGCTTTGTATTACCTTGAAATGTTAACCTTCCTTGTTTTACACTTCATTAATTAAATTTGCCAACACATCCACGCATAATCAATGAGTTCATACAACATCACATGTCATCGCCATGTTCAGCTTGCTGCTCCATTTGCACCATAATGTAAATATCTGGGAAAATCATATTGTGCATAAACTTTATACTGTATAGTTATCGGATAAGATTAGATGCAAGATGAACTCTTTTAGAACACCAATTCCCTTTGTTCGACCCTGGACTTACTAGGAAACCTCTTTTTCCACTTGCACTTGGGCGAGAAAAGAGGAGAATTTGTGCTAAACGTTATTCATGAGGAATTTATCAACGCATTGGTAGGACATGCACCTTTTATCGCATAGCCCTAACCTAGATGCTAGTTTAGTTGCATTAATAGAACCTTGCATGACAAATCTATGAATGAATTTTGCATATTGCACAACGAACAAACAAGCAATACTGAACTAACACATGTAACACACTGAGTAAAAGGTATCGAGATTAGGGGAAGTGTAGTATTGACTAACCTTATTTGAGCATAGTATAAATAGGATTGAAGAAGGATTAATTTAAATGTGTTTAGATAAGAGGAAGGTCTATCAGAAGAGTAAAAAGTGAAACTTTGTTGTAAGACCAAACGAAAGGAGGGAAGAAGAGCAATGCGATAAGAAGGAGAGAAAGGGAAAAATAAAGACTTAGTTGAGTAAGTGGCCCTTCAAAAGAAAAGCAAGCTTTTTGAAAAATTGTAACGCCCCAAATTTCGAGGTAAATTTTAACACTTGTATGTTAATTTTTGGAGATTTTAAAACTTTTTCTTTTGGGTGTTAAATTTTATTTGGTTTAGAAGAGAAAAGAAAAGGAAAATGAAGGGTATAAATTTTAATAATATAATATAATATAATGTAATATAATAATTGTAATATAATATAAATTATATTATTATTATTATTATTATATATATATATATATATATATATATATATATATTATAAACAAATCCTAAAACCCTTCTTCTCCCGCGCGCCGCCCACCACCACCCAATTCCTCCTTCCTTCACCCGACAAACACCATCCGCCCCCACCTTCCTCATCTTCTTCACGTATTGCTGTCGCCACACTTCAATCTTCTTCTTCTTCTTCTCCGTTTAACGCCACCTGCTGTCGTATCTCTTCCCACGTTGTTGTCGTCGTCCCGTTCTCGTCCGCGCAAGCCATCCGCTGCCACACTCCAATCTTCTCCCCGTGTGTTGTCCGACGAGGCCTAGTTGTCGCCGCCGTGCATCTCCTCGTCTGCCAGCCAGATCTGTCTCTGTTGCGAAGTTGACAGTCGTGTGGTGGAGCGTTTGGCGTCGTGTCTTCAGTCTCTCTCTCTTGTCACTCGTCCCGTCGATTGTCGGCTATCTCTGCCCTCAACTGAGCGCCGTCGACCGCCCCGACCTCATCCAATTGAGAGCGTTCTTTTTAAAGCTGCATGCGCCAAACCGGCGTTTTAGCTGTCCAAGCTGATTTCTTGGTTGCCCGAGCCGCGAGCCGAGCCGAACCGAGCTGTGAGCTGAACCGAACCAAGCCGACCCTAGCCGAGCTACCTCTGAAGCCAAGCCAATTTTTCCAAGCCATTGTTCACTGAGCCACTCAAGCCGTTTCCATCAGCGCTGAGTTCCAATGAGCTTTGGTAAGGGTAATTTAAGGAGTTCCTAACGTTTTCTATAGCCGATGCGAGTATAAATGTTGAAATAAAACGCTAGACTTATTGGTTGGGTTAAATTTTGATCCTTGAAGGTGTTAGAGAGGTCACACTCGAGTTCTTGGGTTTTACGGAAAGTGTAGTTTGGAGCCAACTCTTCTCTACTTGGGTAGGTCTGTGGATGTTGCCTTGGAGTATTTTAAATGTGGATTTTGGTGGTGTCATCATTTAAACCCTTATGTTTGTGTTTAGGTGAATTCGTTTGGACGCCGACTTGGACGAGAATTTTAACTTTTAAGGTAAGGGATTTTTTACTACTGGACCTCAGACCGAGACTAGAAACGTAGTAACCCATATGAAGGTTATACAATAGCAACTGTACTGAATTGACTGATGCACGTATGCCTAGAAAACATCACTAGTATGCACTCTTGGTAACATGATTACTAGTTGTAGCTTATATGTGTGTGTGTGTGTGTGCATGGGTTGTTCTGATGATAGAGTACAGATGCCCGGATGTTCTGTGTAATTTAGTTATGCTGATGGGCCGTGCTGTTAACTGAAATAGTAATGTCGATGGATTATGGAAATCTTAATGTTATGTATGATTGAGGTATGTTGTTGGGTTACTTATTATTGAGTTATGTCGTTGATGGACTAAGAATTTGAGAACCTCATGTGTAGATTGTGTATTCGCTGTTGGACTGTGCTGTAGACTGAATATGATCGTTATGCATAACATGGATGTTATGCATAATATGGACGTTATGCATAATATAGATTACCTGTAATTGTGCTAGAGTTTGGACCGAGACGAATTTATCATCAGGTGAATTTACAAAGTGATGATTTGACTAGTTGATTGGATTTAGGTAATATCACAATGTTGTGTGAATTGGGTATACGTATAGCGACTGAGGAGACTGTTGATTAAACCTAAACTGTCTAACTGAGTAAGCTTATAAACTGAGCCGTTAGCTTGAACGATATTATGATGTGACTGTTATGGACGATTTAATATGGATTGAGGGGGAACAATTAACTTTATCTATGAAGTAGTGTACCTTGCAGGCACGGTGTTATTCGGGATTCCTTGACTGATGTGTGCATCCTTCGGGATCACTCGATTGATATGTGCATACTTCAGGATCACTAGACTGATACGTGTATCCTTCAGGATCACTAGGCTGATATGTATGTATCCTACGGGATCATTAGACTGATTGATGTGTGCGTTCTACAGAACCACTAGACTGTTTAGGTAGGGTACCGCTTAATAGGAAGCTAACTGTTGTTACCCTGACGGGCCCAATAGTGGGTCCCTTACTGGGTATATTTTTATACTCCTTTCTCTTTAACTTTTACAGGTAAGGTTAACACAAGAGGCAGACCAGCGAGAGGCAAGAAAGATGCGTGAAGGCCATATGGACATGTCTAGTTTTCTTTATGCTTTCGCTGACATGTTTGTTACTTTCTATTTCTTTTAATTATTAAATGAAGTCATGGTTAGAACATCTGATTTGTTGTTTTCTTTTGATGACTTCGTGAACTATGTTTTTGAACTTTTGAGGAATTGATCTAAAATAGGGCCCAAAACTGTTTTGTGATATTTTGAATGTTTTTAATGAATTGGAACAAGTCTTTTATGAGTTTATGTGTTTTACTGTTGAGTCTTAACAGTAAGTAGTGACCTTAGCTTAGTTCGAAAAGTCTGGGTCGTTACAGTTGGTATCAGAGCCTAAGTTGTAAGTTCTGTAGACTGACTTATGATGTGAGTCTGTGTTTTGTGTCCCTATGGCTAAAACGATCTTTTCCATTCGTTAGGTACGCTTTCATAAAATTATATGTATAACTTTATATGTATGACCTTGCCTAAGTTAAACTGTGAAGTAAATTATTGTATGAGACTAAAGGAGTCATTGGTGGTTGTTAGGGTAATCCCGCTAAGGAGAGGTGCTCTTATGGATGGTTGAAGAGGTCGAGGAAGAGGAGCAAGACGTGTCCAACTGAAGTACAGCCTATAGCTCAAGCTACCGACCCGACTGTACCAGTCACTCATGCAGACCTCGCTGCTACGGAGCAGAGGTTCAGGGATTTGATTATACAAATGCGGGAGCAACAACAACCTACCCCACCAGCTCCAACACAGGCTCCAGTCGTACTCCAGAGCGTGTCGGACCAATTGTTGGCAGAGGATAAACATTTGAGGGATTTCAGAAAGTATAACCCTACGACATTTGATGGGTCTTTGGAGGACCCCACCAAGGATCAAATGTGGTTTTCTTCTTTGGAGACCATATTTTGGTATATAAAGTGCCCTAAGTATCAGAAAGTTCAGTGCACTGTTTTTATGTTGACAGACAGAGGCATTGCCTAGTGGGAGACGACAGAGAGGATGCTAGGGGGTGACGTGGGGTAGATCACTTGGGAACAGTTCAAGGAGAGTTTCTATGCAAAATTCTTGTCTGCCAGTTTACGAGATGCCAAGCGACAAAAGTTCTTGAACCTGGAGCAAGGCGATAGGACAGTGGAGCAGTATGATGCAGATTTTGATATGTTGTCCCGCTTCGCTCCTGAGATGATAGCGACTGAGGCTGCCAGAGCCGACAAGTTTGTCAGAGGTCTCAAGCTAGATATCTTGGGTCTTGTTCGAGCCTTTCGACCAGCCACCCATGCCGATGCACTGCGCCTAGCAGTGAATCTCAGTTTACAGGAGAGGGCTAACTCATCCAAGGTTGTAGGAAAGGGTTCGACTTCAGGACAGAAAAGGAAGGATGAGCAGTAGCCTATTACAGTGCCGTCGAGGAACTTTAGATCAGGTGGAGATTTTCGTCGCTTCCAGCAGAAACCTTTTGAGGCAGAGGAAACTACAGAGGGAAGCCTTTATGTACAACTTGTGGGAAGCACCATCTAGGTCGTTGTTTGTTTGGGACTAGGACTTGCTTCAAGTGTAAGCAAGAGGCGCATACAACTGACAGATGCCCGATGAGACTTACCGGAGTTGCACAGAATCAGGGAGCAGGTGCTCCACAGCAGGGTAAAGTCTTTGCTACGAATAAGACTGAGGTTGAGAGAGCAGACATTTTAGTGACAGGTACGCTTCCAGTGTTGGGCCTTAGTTCTGTTTGATTCTGGTTCGTCACATTCCTTTATCTCTTCTACATTTGTGTTGCATGCACACTTAGAGGTAGAGTCCCTAGACCATGTTTTATCAGTATCTACTCCTTCTAGGGAGAGTATGTTGTCGAAAGAAAAGGTAAAGGCATGCCAGATTGAGATGGCAGGTCACGTGATAGAAGTAACGTTGTTAATCCTGGATATGTACGATTTTGATGTGATTTTGAGTATGGATTGGCTAGCTGCTAACCATGCTAGTATAGATTGTTCCCGCAAGGACGTAGCGTTTAACCCTCCCTTGATGGCCAGTTTTAAGTTTAAAGGAGAAGGATCAAGGTTGTTGCCTAAGGTAACCAGGGTACTTGGAGTATCTTGGCCAGTGTGGTGGACATTAGACAGGTTGATGTGTCCTTGTCATTAGAACCAGTGGTAAGGGACTATCCGGATGTTTTTCCTGAAGAACTTCCTAGATTACCTCCTCATAGAGAGTGAATTTGCCATTGAGTTGGAACCTGATACTGTTCCTATATCTAAAGCCCCATATAGAATGGCCCCAACAGAGTTGAAAGAGTTGAAAGTGCAGTTACAAGAATTACTTGACAAAGACTTCATTCAACCGAGTGTGTCACCTTGGGGTGCACCAGTTTTATTTGTTAAAAAGAAGGATGGATCGATGCGCTTATGTACTGACTACAAAGAGTTGAATAAGGTAACTGTTAGGAATAAATACCTCTTGCCCAGGATCGATGGTCTGTTTTACCAGTTACATGGAGCTATAATGTTCTCTAAGATCGACCTTCGATTAGGATATCATCAGTTGAGTTTATTGTGCACTATGAGTTTATTGTGATGTCCTTTTGTTTGACGAATGCTCCAGTAGTGTTTATGAATTTGATGAACAGAGTGTTTAGGGAGTTCCTAGGCACTTTTGTGATTGTGTTTATTGACGACATTTTGATATATTCCAAGACAGAGGTAGAGCATGAGGAGCATTTACACATGGTTCTAGAAACCCTTCGAGCTAATAAATTGTATGCAAAGTTCTCAAAATGTAAGTTTTGGTTAAAGCAAATATCTTTTCTAGGCCATGTGGTTCCTAAAGTTGGTGTTTCTGTTGATCCAGCTAAGATAGAGGCAGTCACTAGTAGCTCCGACCTTCCACAGTCAGTGAGGTTTGTAGCTTTCTAGGTTTAGCAGGTTATTACTAACGGTTTATGGAGAACTTTTCCCGTATAGCTACTCCTCTTACTCAGTTGATCAGGAAGGGAGCTCCTTTTGTTTGGAGCAAGGCCTGTGAGGACAGTTTTCAGAACCTTAAACAGAAACTCGTTACTTCATCAGTTCTTACTGTACCTGATGGTTCAGGAAGTTTTGTGATTTACAGTGATGCTTCTAAGAAAGGTTTGGGTTGTGTTCTGATGCAACAAGGTAAGGTATTCGCTTATGCTTCTCGTTATTTCAAGAGTCATGAGCAGAATTACCCTACCTATGATTTGAGTTGGCAGCAGTAGTTTTTGCATCGAAGATATAGAGACATTACTTCTATGGTGAAAAGATATAGATCTTCATGGATCATAAAAGCTTTAAATACTTCTTCACTCAGAAGGAGTTGAATATGAGACAACGAAGATGGCTTGAATTAGTAAAGGATTACGATTATGAGATATTGTATCATCCGGGGAAGGCGAACGTGGTAGCTGACGCTCTTAATAGAAAGTTATCACATTCAGCAGCACTTATTACCCGACAAGCCCGTTGTATCGAGATTTGGTTGAGATTGTAGTGTCAGTAAAGGCAGTCGCTTTGCAGTTAGCTCAATTATCGGTGCAACCGACTTTGAGGCAGAAGATTATTGTTACTCAGAATAACGATCCTTATTTGGTTGAGAAGCGTTGCCTAGCGGAAGCAGGGCAAGCTGTTGAGTTCTTCATATCCTCTGATGGTGGGCTTTTTTTTAAGAGGCGCCTTTGTGTGCCAGCAAATGGTGCGGTTAAAACAGAATTATTAACTGAGGCTCATAGTTCCCCACTTTCCATGCACTCAGGTAGTACAAAGATGTATCAAGACCTGAAACGAGTTTACTGGTGGCGTGATATGAAGAGAGAGGTGGCAGAATTTGTCGGTAAATGCTTGGTGTGTCAGCAGGTTAAAGCACCAAGGCAGAAACCAGCAGGTTTATTACAACCCTTAAGTGTGTCGGAATGGAAGTGGGAAAATGTGTCCATGAATTTCATTACAGGACTGCCTAGAACTCTGAGGGGTTTTACAGTGATTTGGGTTGTTGTTGACAGGCTTACCAAGTCAGCACATTTCATTCTGGGGAAATCTACTTATACTGCCAGTAAGTGGGCACAGTTGTACTTGACTGAGATAGTGAGACTGCATGGAGTGCCAGTGTCGATTGTTTCTGATAGAGATGCCTGTTTCACTTCTAAATTCTAGAAGGGTTTACAGACTGCTATGGGCACGAGGTTAGACTTCAGTACCGCTTTTCATCCATAAATTAATGGTCAAACTGAGCATCTGAACCAAGTTTTAGAGGATATGTTGCGAGCTTGCGTATTAGAATTCCCAGGTAGTTGGGATTTTCACTTGCATTTGATGGAATTTGCTTATAATAAAACTTTTCAGGCAACCATTGGCATGACACCGTTTGAGGCCTTGTATGGCAAATGTTGTAGATCCCCTGTTTACTGGGATGAGGTTGGTGAGCAGAGATTGATGGGTCCTGAGTTAGTTCATCTACTAACGAAGCGATACAAAAAATTTGAACACGTATGTGGACCACACAAAGTAGACATAAGAGTTATGCTGATGTGAGATGAAAGGATCTTGAGTTTGATGTGGGAGACAAAGTGTTCTTGAAGGTAGCACCTATGAAAGGTGTCCTACGATTTGAAAAGAAATGGAAGTTGAGTCCCCGTTTTGTTGGGCCGTTTGAGATTCTAGAGCGAATTGGCCTTGTGGCATATCGTTTGGCGTTGTTACCATCACTCTCAGCAGTTCATGACGTGTTCCATGTTTCTATGTTGAGAAAGTATATGTCACATCCATCCCATGTAGTAGACCAGAGTCATTAGCGATTGATGAAAAATTGAGCTATATAGAACAACCAATTGAGGTATTAGCTAGAGAGGTAAAGATGCTGAGAAACAGAGATATCCCTTTAGTTAAAATCTTATGGCGGAATCACAAGGTTGAAGAGGCTACATGGGAGAGGGAAGACGACATGAGAGCTCGTTTTCCAGAGTTGTTCGAGGAATAGAACTTTCGAGGACGAAAGTTCCTTAAGGAGGGAAGAATGTAACGCCATAAATTTTGAGGAAAATTTTAACATTTGTATGTTAATTTTTTGGGATTTTAAAATTTTTTCTTTTGGGTGTTAAATTTTATTTGGTTTAGAAGAGAAAAGAAAAAGAAAATGAAGGGTATAAATTTTAATAATATAATATAATAATAATAATAATAATAATATATTATTATTATTATTTAATATATATATATATATAATAATAATATAATTATATTATATTATTATTATTATTATTCAATATATATATATATATTTATATATATATATATATATTTAAAAAAAAAACCCTAAAACCCTTCTTCTCCCCCCCCCCCCCGATTCCTCCTTCTTCCTTTACCCGATAAACATCAGCCGCCCCCACCTTTCTCATCTTCTTCACGTTCTCGTCCGTGCAAGCCATCCGCCAGCATACTCCAATATTCTCCCCGTGCATTGTCCAATGAGGCCCAGTCGCCGCCGCTGTGCATCTTCTCGTCTGCCAGCCAGATCTGTCTCTATTGCGAAGTCGGCAACCGCGTGGTGGAGCACCCAAAATAAAGGGCTATGGACCATTATGTCTTGGGAGAGATGATATACAAAATTCCTCTCGAACCTTACATACTTCAAGAAGATAGTTCTTTCATTCAACAATCGTTTCACAACTCCATGTTTTAGGCGAATATGCTTTCTTTTGCCATAACACGCTATTCTTGGCAACAATTATGACAATGTATGAATCTCAATAAAGATATACTGGTATAGAGGCCCCCACAATGGTACATCTCCCATTAGGCTTCTATGTCATTAATACTAATGTCTCCATAAAATGGTACATTTCTCATTAAGAACACATATCCACTGGTAAGACTTATTTCGTTATTCTAAGTTACCCAGTTTGCATACACTACCTCTCTAGTATGATAGACAATTATTAAAATGCCAACCAAAATCTATTGTAACCTTAAGATATCTTAATAAATGACGAAGAGCAAGAAAATAATTTTAATAAGGGATTATGTGTATATACATACTCTATCTTCTCACAACATATGTAATAACAAGTCTTGTACAATTTATGGAAGACATGATACTTCCTATAATCTTTACATATTCAGATTGAAAAACACTATCTCATTTATTTTCCTTAAGGCTCATACTAGCATCATAAGGTGTTCTTACAAGAGCAACATTAAACTATCAAATCTCTATAGTAGTATTCAATATGTGATTGACATAAATCAAAATATTCTCAATAATACTTAAGTGCATCACATTGGTATCACATAAATTTTTCAGTTCAAAATATGATAACTTTATAGCATTATACTAACATTTATATTTGTATCACATAAATCTTTCACATCAACATACAAACATATAATCACACAATAATCAACTTCAAACAACTTTTGGTAAACACACATATCAACAATTCACTTCTCAAGATATTGTTTAATTACTAAAATGTTGTTAAAGTTTTTCTCATTAAAATTTCAGAAACTAGTTAATTTGGCTCTTCCAAGTTACCATTGAGGAATATCATTTTTACATACACTTGATGTATTAGAAGACCACGTATATAAAAGCTTTTAAGGCTCTATAGTGATAATTTGGTCATACAAGAACAAGAATAAAAGCATTCTAAATTCCATGTTTGATTCAAAATATTTTTATGATTGTCTCCTTATTTAACTAATGTGGACTTTGGTCACATTCCAAAATTCCTCCTCTCGAACAAAGTTCCAACTGAACCTTCCCTAAAATAGACATTCATCCATTTAACTCTTATCTAGGATAATACCGTGGCTACTTTTAAGGTTCTACTACATTTTTGTTCGACCTGAGAATTATATCAACAAGGCTAAACCAAGGACGATTGACGTCACTTTGAAACCACTTTTAGGGATAACTTAAGATATAAGTCTTCATGCCTTATAAGATATCACATATTCGATAGTTTAGGCAATATCTTAAACTTTCATGAGATTAATAAATAATGAATTTGCATATTGTCATACTACTAGCAATCTTTAATAATATTCTAGATTACGCGCAATTCAAGACGTAAGTCTTGTATAACTTTGTCGAATATGACATATACGACATATTATCTCAAGTCATGCTAACATGTTATTAGTCCTGCAACACTATTACGAACATAATCAATAAACACAGTTAATGTTTTCAATCGTATCATAGATTTCTTGAACACAATATATGCTACCTTAGTTAGAAACCCCGACACTCCTAAATATTTAGGTGCATAACATAACCAAAGTTCAACAATACCATTTTGTTGAGGGGAATATATTTCATGAACAAATCCATTTAGTTCACAAAACTCTATTCTAAGGTATTCATGACATCTTTCTTATGATTCATGTCATAAATTATTTTCATCCAAGAATGCATAGACTAATTCTAATTCATCACAATAGCATTCCATTTATGGCATTAATAGCAATATAAAAACTATGAACCAATATGCTAATTGCCAATGAAGTATTCAATATAGTTATTAAACGTATATCGAATATCATGCTCAAATATAGCGATGAAAAAAAGTTGTCAAATTCTCATGTCATATAAAATTTGAAATATTGTTGAGCCTTAACCTGTAGGAAAACCCAACCCATAGTAAAAATCAACTCGAGAAAGCTCAATAAATTACCAACCAAAATATTTTCACTATATTTGAAAATTTAAAAAAAAATAGATTGCGATTTCAAATTAATCAAGAACATCATTATCCAAATTTACAATATCATAAGATAATTTGCTACTCATGAAATATCCAAACATATATTCATCGAGTATATATCAGATATCAAATATTAAAATCAATTAGGGAAATATATCAAACATTTTAAAGTTACATTTGTGGAACAAATTACTAGCCAAAATATTATCAATAGTCATGAAATCTAGACATTGATTTCTATCATGATTACATCTACAGAATGATTGCTTGGTATTAAAATATGAACAAATCATAAAAATATCATCACTTAGAAAAGAAAACTATTGTATTTGATGATTAACAATCACAAAACCCATTACACATGCACATTTGACAATCAAAGTATAAAATTTCAAATCAAAGTTCTAACTCAATATGTTGAGTTATAACTCTTTAGATCATAGCAACATGCCATTCGGATCATGGCAACACACAATTTTGAAAATAAGTGCATAATGTTTGGAATTTCTTCATTTTCTTCTCAATTTGCAATGAAAAATTTATCCAAATTATTTTTTATACTTCTCTCAGTCTAAAAATTAGGTTTCCATCAAATCCGACTTCTAATTAATCTTAGTTGAGTCATAACATTAATACGAAATCAATAAATATTTTGTAGTTTCATATCGGAAAGTCCAAAGGTTTGCAGTACAAGTAGCATTACACATGCAATCTCTAGAAATCAAAGATGAAATTCGAACGAAAACGTACCTCATTTCAGTGACAGTTACCAATTCATCATCAACTAAATAACAAAATCTAATAGATTCCATTCCATTATTCTTATTGATCTTAGCAATTAGCGGTGAAGAACAGAATCAACCAAATAAGCCTCATGAAGGTGATGGTAGTACTCTGAAACCTCGAATCGATCTTGAAATCTTAAGTGATTTCATGAACTAAATGTTGAAACTGAAGCTTTCAGATCAGAAGCTCAATGCTCTTTTGGTACTTCCTAATTTCACGAAGTGCGACGGTTCCAGGATAGAAACGATGGGGATTCTTCACTTCGGTGGCCAGAGCTGACTTCCTGGCAGTTTTATGGCCAATTGCTTTCTAAGGGCCTTGTAACGATGACAAAATCCTTCATCACCAAGGCTAAATTGAACAATGGGAAGAACGAAATAGCACAAAAGGAGGTTTCGTTAGCCCTACCATTTTCACAAATCTATACCTGATATTGAATTGATCTAACTTAAATAGAAGAAATAATATGTCACAACTTTTGAAAATATTTTCTTTCAAATTGTTTGAATCAAATGTTGATCATTGTTGTGACGTGTCAAACCATTACCTTAAAAGTAAAATTCGACGCGACCTCCAACATGCACTCGCGGTAGTAGGAACAAAATTTAAGAAGAAACTTGCTTAGACTAAGAAATTAGGGGTTTTTTTTCCTTTTTTGGAAGGAAGAAGATCAAGCTCACCCACCAAAACTTTTCTTTTAAAATATATGAAAAGAATAATAAATTTAGAACTATAAAATGTATTAAATGTATCATTATAATCATCAAAATAATAATAATAATTACTATTACTAATTTCTAATTGAAACATTAATTATAAATTAGTATAATGAGAGTGTCACGCCCTGTCCTGCACACATCCTAACTTACCGTACTTAGAGCAATGTTGGCGAGTCTAAGGTGAAACGCCAGAATGCTCACTTAGGTTCTTAAGCTCTGCTTAATCGTCTGGTAACTTCACAAACTTAAATCTACACTTTAGATGATAAATAAAAACTTATCATAACGGAAAAAAATATAATTTTTTTCAACTTTTAACCAAGTGTTTTACAACAACTCATAAGATACAAGAAAATAACACTAAAACTTAAACCAAACGCCTGATATCCTCTTCTTGCCTAGCAAGTTCTCATCATTTCCTTACTTTGGCTTTATAGTCTGATCACCTAAGAAGTGAAAACTTAAAAGTAAGTCAAAATATTTAGTGAGAAAATTTTAAGAAAACCCTTTTCAGAATACCTTTCATAAACAACATCATTTCATATCATATCGAGTAATACATCAAATTGCAAAAACACACATTAGTCTCAAGGAATCTTTTTGCCAAGAAGATGAATCATTCACTGTATCAAGACTCATTATCGTACATTTAGACTATCATGATGTCTTTTTCATCAACAACATCTGGGAATATCATGATTCACTCCATGTTGCTCAGGTCGTTAAGCAAAATACACATCTTTTATGCATTGACCAGCTTCTCTCCACCATATAGTTCTTTTCTACATGGATGCCTTTACTCCTTATGTGTACATAATAGTTAGCTCACTTGATAGGAAGAAGACTAGTGGTTTAAACATAGTTTCATTTTACACTCATGTAAAACATATATACTTTGAACATCATATAATTTTCCTTTCGAAACCTCTTTAAAACATGCATATATAAAACATCATTTCAAATCAATAAGAGCTTTAAGGAAAATCTTTTAACATAAACAAACCCTTTTAGAAAGAAATCACTTACCACAATTTGTCTTCCTTCTCACAAAATGCCTAATGTCCCCTTCAGTACTTAACTTCTTTCATGGTTGTTAAGCTAAAACATCAATTAATCTCTAGGCAACTCTATCGTAAAAGGCTTTTTCTTGATATCTCCTTACATTAGGATTTACTGAATGAGCCTCTGAATCCAGTGTAGGCTCAATTGTTGCCCTTGATCTACAAGCAACTCTTCTTGGCAGCATGAGATCTTTTCAAAATTTATTACAAAACAACTTAAATTTTTAGCTCATCTTTTATCAACCATACTTACACTTGTTCTATCCCCAAAGATCGTATTGTTCTGATACCAAGTTATCATGGCTTGCCTCGCATACATCCTAACGCCTAAGTCTCTCTATTCCAAACTTCTTATTAATGTGACTTCATCCCATATTTATACTAAACTTGAATTGGATTAGTCATCCTAAATCTCTTAATAATTTATCAGCTCTTGCTCCTAGTGGTACACATGTAAGCTCTATGCTTGATTCTTAATCTTACATGTAAACCTTTGTCAAATCAAGATTAGACTTTTTCTTGCCTTGCTCCATTTTGCGAAGAACTCTAAACACATAACCATACTTAAACTTAAAAGTCAAATGTCTTATTGCGTTGCTTTACTCCATCATGAACTGACTTATAAGCCAACTTCTTATTGCAAGCTTCTTCTCAAAACGTTTATTTAATGCTCAATCAAAATTTTGATTCTTCTTATCCAAGTACGAGTCTCACAGATAGTCATTCCCAACATGTCTACATTTATGAAGTTATATTGTTATGATGCTTGTATGTATACAAAACTATTAGCCTTATTCTTGATGAAAAGCTATTAGATGCACTTAAGAGCAGAGGCTGTCATGCATTGAGTGATCTGTTTGGTAGAAGGATGGCTGAATGCATTGAGTAGTCTACGTTCAAGTTAATCACCAGAGTAACTGGTATTGAATGAAGGTACGTAGGGATGCTGATGGTGAAGTAGTAATCATCACGGTGGACCTTGCGTTGAGGAATTTCAATATCCAGCGATAGGAATATGTAGAGGCTAATGTGACTATTGTGCTGTTTAAGGCATAGTAAGCGTTAAGGCTTTTATGAAAATAAGAAAGGTTTAATTTTATGAAAATAAGAAAGGTTTAATTTTATTGTATGTAATTGTATTTCCTATACGTATTTCTAAATTATTGTCACTCAGTAAGCTATTGACTTACGTTTTAAGTTTCTCTTTTCCAGGTTAAGCGAAGATCTGCTATTAAGCGAGGCGAGAGGAGGCTACTGCTAAGTACTTGCTATACTGTGTAGTAGTATTAGCTTGAATTTTTGTAATCTTTTAAATTGTAAGTTGTATGCTTATGTTGTAGCAAGTTGTTAATAAAAGGATTACTAGTTTCCATAATGTCTGGTGTCCTACTACATAGTAGAAACTTGCACTAGCATGATCACACCTAAGGTTTAAGTTAAGTTTAAAGAAGTACCTAGGCGTTTTGGCATTCCAACTTGGAACATCAATTCATCTAAGTCATGTCCACACTCGGTACATAGATGATGCATTCTAGGTGGTGGTGTGACAGAATCATCTGCATTTTGTTTAATATGAAATATCCACTCGTTACCCACAACATTGAGGTTAGGAGATGACGGAATAAGAACCTAGGTGTTACTACAAACAAGTGTTGTACATTCTTGATCCATGGCGAGATTCCACTATGGTGTAGAGAGAGCCTAGTTGGTTCTGTCATCGTCCAGTCATGAGAAACATTGGTGACCTATGCCTTTAGTTTAAAGATCCCCGCCTTTCCCCTGGTGATCATTAGATGAGTTCGTTGTAGGTTAGGCAGGTATGGAGTTGGATTTGGGGAAGATGGAGAATCAGTGATGGGATCAAGATTAGGGGACGTTTGATAATAAGCGTGATGTGTCGTTTGGATCAGAAGACTGAGAAGAGTTAGGGTTGAATGCTGGTGGCGAGGTGGCGGTAGTAGGGTTGGGAGATATAGGGCTAATTGGGCTTGGTATTGAAGAATTATTGAGGCTGAACAAAGAAGAACTTGAGTGTTGATATGGGACTAGGTTAGTCAGAAAGTAAGTTGTGGAGTTAAGTGGACTTGGTGGAGAGAACAGAGATAGGTCTGTAAGGGCACTGCGGGTACAAAAGACTTTGAAGGATTTTGATGTTGAACAACGACAGGCGGTAAGATAGTGGGCTTGAGCTAAAATTTATTTTTAATGTAAAAATTAGATTCATCAAACTTTACATTTCTTGATATATATACCCTTTCTATTATATTCATATATATGTAGCCTTTGTGTGGTAGACTGTGGAAAAGGTACACACATTTTTCTGAATGAAAGTCAAACTTATGAGGTTGATAAGCACGTAGACATGGGTAGCAGACACACCCAAAGGTTCTAAGACCTTTGAAATGAAGTTGCTTGTCCATTGGAGATTTATCATGTAAAACCGTTGTTAGTAGCCCATTGATAATTTGTATTCCTGAATTAAATTTTTTCCACCAATATTTAATAGGAAGGGATGTTGAGCAATCACGATTAACCCCATCTCCATAAATTGGTGGTGTTTTCGCTTAGCTGGTCTATTTTGGATCGATTTATAAGGACAGGACAGACAAGTGATTATCCCCAAGTTATGACAATGTTGATGAATGCATCTGTATTTCGCCATCTTTATCTGACTGAACTGTTTAATGGTTTTGTTAAATTGATGCTTTATCCTTTTTATAACATCACTTTTAAGCCAAAGGGGATAAATCCATATGTATTTAGTAAAGTCATCAACAAATACTAAGTAGTATCGATATCCAGCTATAGATAAGATTTGTGCAGATCCGCATACATCTGAATGAACCAAATCAAAGGCATTTTTTGCTTGAGAGTCAGATAGAAAGGAAGGAAGAGAGTGAGACTTGCCCAGTTGACATGATGGAAAAAGTTTAAGTAGGTTCCACTTTGAACTGTACATTACATCCTTTAGTTACTGTGTCAAATAACCTCGACGAAGGATGTCCCAAATGTTTATGCCATATAGTTTTAGACTCTATGCTATTAATAGAAATAGTGGGTATCATCAAATGCAATGAAGCCTTTGTTATTTTTTTTCACGAACTTTTTGAATTTGGGAATTAAACTTTACTTGAACTAGATCCTTCACAGCAGCAGTATCCTCCAAATGGTAAAGTCCATCTCTAAATGTGCCTTTCAAAATTGTACATCCCATATCCTTGACCTTTACAAGACAATAATTATCATGAACTTCAATGAACACATTATTGGTTTTGAGTTAGTTTAGAGAAACTTACTAGATTCTTGGCAATATCTGACATATACAGAACATTATTTAAATTTAATTACTCATTTTCACCATTAAGAACAGTTTTACCAATTGAAGAAATATGTGATTACCATTCCCTACCATGACGAGTTCCTTACCTCCATATTCAATAGGATTGATGAGGTTATTGAATTCGTGGTTCTGCCGCCTGCTAAAGCATTCACCTACTCTGCTAGAAGTTTGATTAGATTTTGTATGGCTCATTCCATGCATGCATGATAATTTGTAATTAAGCTAAGAGATGACTTAGTTGCCATTGTTTGTGATAGACTAGTATGAGAGCTTGAGATTGTTGAGTTTTGTTTTAGTTTGTTTTAGTTGGAACTCTAAACTTCATTTTGTCTATATAAGACTGTTGAACAGGTGTCCATTGGTTAGGTAAGCCCGACGATGTTTTGCAAAGATTTTAATTCATTGTTTTCAAGTTAGACTTTTCTTTCCGCACTATATGTCTATGTTCAATTGAAAAGAGATAGATAAGACACACATGTTAAGCAGGGTTAATAGACATTGTTAGAAGAAGAAAGATGTTGGCCGACTTCACACCACATCTCGGACCTAGTGAGGAGGTTTCTCCGGGATGGGGTGTAACACTAGCCTTTTGAGAAATTTGAGCTTCAAGTCTTATTTCATATGATAATAACTCATATTGTATTTGCAGCCATGCGAGCTCTTGTTTTCATTGAAGAGTGACTACAACAACATTATAATCTTCATCAAGTCTCAATAGAACTTGTGACATGAGAGCTCTCGTCGGGACTAGGCTCCTAGCTTGTCCTAAGTTATCAGAATTAAATTTCATTAGTCTCAAGTATTCAAACATACTATTATTACTTTTTTGAGTTTGCTTAAATGTTTGATGAGGATAATTTTGCTTCAACTCGAGATTGTACTTCATATCTCTTTAATCGCATCCCAGAGGTCCTTAACGTGGTTGTATCCCATGACTTGTGTTGCTATCTCTGGGGTCGTAGATTTGTAGAGCCATCGATATCTCAAGAACAATTGATATACTACTACAAGCCAGGCTTCATACTCTGGATCGATAATTTCCTGAGATTCGATTTGGTTAGTGCTACATCTTGTTGCTTGACACCTAGATGGCTTAGGCACATTTTTATTATTTATTGTTTCTATGGTGAGGTTCTGATGAACAAACATTAGTGGGCATGGTATTTCCTTTGAATGTATCCTTCAATTTTGTAGCGTTGAAGGATTGAAAGAGCAACGAATTTCCAAAGTAGAAAATTGCCTCGATCAAGCTTGACCTTGGTAACTTGATTAAATAGCCGATTAAGAGGTGGGTTATTAAACATTGGTGCCGATCATGAGATAATGAAGACAAGTTGCCAAATTAGAGGTCAATAACCGAGAGAAGTGTGGGAATATTTTCTATATTTCTCAGTAACAAAGTAATGATCCTTTGGATCAATTTATACAAAGTGAGAGCCAACATTTTGCGCAAAGAATGAGGAAGATGCCTTAAATGAATAATACACTATCAAAATATGAATGGTACATCAAAAATATCCCACAACTAATTCCTAACAGATTTAATCTTCTAGAAGGCTATTTGACATGGCTCTTCTGCATAGTTGACTGTATAGGTTGATATTTGTGGACTTGGGTGACTGTACATTTGACTTCTAAAGTGGCTGAATCTCATCCTTAACATCTTCTCTCTTCATCTTCTTCTTCCTCTTCTCTGGCAACACATCTATTTAACTCAATGGTGTTTGGTCCCCTCACTTCCGTAGTGCCCACTCCATATTTACTGACTCAGATTACAGTAGCTGATGTTTCAAACTATTATATAAAAGATATACTTAACCACAATAGCATTAATTATTTCAAATTCTTCTTCCTATGTTATTTACTGTTTTCTACTCGTGTTTGCCTTTTCCTATTTGTTACGTTGTTTATTATTTCCCACTTAAACTACAATAGTTTGAATACAAAACTGTGTTACATTTATCAATTTTCTTAGAGTAAAAATTCAAAATTTGCCGAACTTAGTAAGCTTAAAAGGAATAAATGTCCAGTCAATCAAATGTACATAGGGAAAACTCCCCCCATTTATTTTCACTCTAACTAATTAAGTTACTTTAATTCAGACTAAGAAAGACACAAAGATTTCACAGTAAAATATTAAAAAAAATAAGATTTAATTAACAAATAAACAAGAAAATTTAAAATATAATTGTTAATTCAAATTAATTAGAAAACATATTTTGAGTGGTAAAACTGGTGAAAATATTTACAAACATGGAAAAAATCTTAAAATTTATTAATGATAGATATTGATAGATACCGATAGTTTTGCATCGGTAGAAGTCTATTAGTGTGTATGATCAATGAATTATGAAATTTTGATATCACTAGAAGAATTTTGGCCTTTAATGTCGGTTTAAAACCGACATTAAAGGCCTTTAATGTCACTTGGCAACCGACATCTTTGTGAGCGTTATTAAAGGCCTTTAATGTCGGTTGGGCTTTAATGTCGGTTTAAAAACGACATTAAAGGCCTCTTTAATGTCGGGTTAAAAACGACATTAAAGGCCTTTAATGTCAGTTTTCAACCGACATCTTTGATGGTGTTATTGATGCCCTTTAATGTCGGTTGGGCTTTAATGTCGGTTTAAAAACGACATTAAAGGCCTCTTTAATGTCGGTTTGTCAGTTTTCAACCGACATCTTTGATAGTGTTATTGAAGCCCTTTAATGTCGGTTGAACTTTGATGTCTGTTTAAAACCGACATTAAAGCCTAGTTTTTGGATTCATTTTTACAAATTTATTTTTATTTAATTGTCACATTATTATCCTATAGACCGACATTGGATCAATGTAGATAAATATGTTTTTCACACGCCAACAAATCAATGAAATTCATATTATGTTAGAAACTATAATATTTGTCTTTTATACACAAAATAAAATCTTAATATTATGTATATACATTCTACAATAGTACATGAAAAAATATTCTAATACAAGAATTAAATAATTAAAAATCCTAAATGCCTTCTCAGTCTTCAATTTTCAACGATCGCTTGGCAATCTCTGCACAATCGCTTAGCTTTCAACCCGATATGACTTCAATTATCTATAAACAATATCCAAATAAACCATTTATATAGAATAACAAAGCTGTTTGAAGTACTAAAATTGCAGAGAAGGATGAAAAGTTTTTAAGATTTTATATCCACACCCCAATCCACATAACTCTCTTTAGTCTACCTCAGCCATCAGGCTTTCCTAAATCTCTTCAATCTATTATTAGAAATATTCCATAGATGCAATCATATACAATCCTTTTCCCAAATAAAAAAAAACATTTTATGTGGCAACCTATGAACTCTTGTAATTGATTAGCTCATAATATTGCCCGCCAAATGAATAATCAACATTTTTTTACATAACATTATTATGAAAACCAATATCAATCTATAAAGAAATAAGCAACATCAACACAATAAGTTGAAAAGTAAAGCAATCAATGAGACTGTAAGCATGAAACAACTTGAAATGGCTTTTAAGGACCCAAGCATTATAGATATATTATTTGCTTCTAGAGAATATTTGCCAAATTTTCACTCAAGAGTTAATAAAATAGTATGTGAAGCAAAGGAAACTAACAAACTTCTAAGCTCAAAGTTCATTACTGATAAAGAACGTCATAAATCATTTTTCTGTTTAATGAGAATTAGAGAAAAGAACACAAACAATACTGACCTTTGCAAATGTGCATTTTCCAGAACCATTCTTTCCCATGATGGCGTGAACCTACTAGGGTCAGAAAAATAATTCCAAATGAACAAAAAATCAATGAAAAATTCAAAATGTGAGAATCCGCTCCTAAAACAATAGTAAAGATTAATTTTGAGCTAACCTCTCCTTCGTAAACAACAAGATTAACACCCTTGAGAATCTCTTTCCCCATCTTTCCCAATGCCAAACAAAACATTTATGCACCTTAAACATAGACTTCTATAACTCCAACATAAAAACTCAAATCCAATTAACTTCCCAATTTCATAACTCAAATCAACAATCTAAACAAACCCTTTAGGAAGCACTAAACCATTTCACATCCAAAAGTCCTCCTATTTCTTCCAACGAAGACAACACATATAGAGAAAAAGCTTACCCATAGACATCCGCAAACCTAAAAAACACATGATCAAATAATAATGAAGTTCAGTACTCAACTAAAGATATAGAGAAAAGACTAACCCATAATTCTTCAAAATTATCAATCAAGACATGTAGATAAAGCATGACATTACAGTAAAACTCAACAAAGAATTAACGTACTATACAATGGCTCACCAAATAAAACTTCTAATAGGCTTATGAAACCTACCAAGGTTTAAAAACTCCTCAATCCAAATAAGTACTTGACCAAGCAAGGTGAGCAACATAGATGTCTCGATTTTACACTAATTAGGAGAGAAATGAAAGAGATTTGAAATGAAGCTGTATAGCATCTCCAGTTTTTAGGGGAAAAAATGTAAACACAACCAACAAAAAAAGGTCAACCTAAACAAGATGAATTTGAATAATAGAAAACATCAATATCAAAGCACCCTAAGTTGAACTTATTAATGATTATCAACATGACCTCATAAATAATATAAACTATGTTCATTGTGCATCACAAATAAAATTCCTCATATCTTTATTCTAACATAAACGGTTAAAAGGCAAAGCTGAGCAAAGAAACTTTGAAAATTGAAATCATGGAACCTTCTCCTTCCTCTAGACCAGTTTCAGCCGACTTCAGTTTGAGACATCGTGTGTTTTATTTCATGATTTGTTAGATCATTTATTCTTCAATAATTCTTAACAACATTTTTAACACGCTTGGAAATTATAGAAAATTTATAGTGCTAATTTAAATTGAGATGCTAATTTTAATTCAATGTATTAAAATAATCGTAGTATTCTTTATTCATTTTTAAAAGCAAGAATATAAAGAAATGAATCTGAGTGTCACAAATTAATGCAACTCAAATATTTCATTATTGGACTAGGTTGAATTCATTATTTAAAGAACTCAAACAATTAAATTTAGTCTAAAAAGCAATTTCAAGAACATTTACTTAAGGGTAATTGTTAACACATATTCACTAAAATGTATGCCCAATAACATATTTAAATAATTATAAATATAACAAAATTTATTAATAATAAATTTTACAAAGTTTTATTATAATAAATTTAATTATTGAATTGAGAAGAGAATAAAAAACTTATTAGTAAAAAGTTTTACAAAATTTATCAATATCTCACAAACCGACAAATAAAAAACTTAAGAAGTCTCCAAATAATAAGTAAAAGTAAGAAAAATTTAAAGAATTGAGAAGAGAAAGTCAGTAGTAGTACTAAACGTTAGCCTTGGAATTTGGTATATTATGGCTGGCTGGCTGTGGCTTGTGTTGATTGCACTATACATAGATAGCTACCAATATAATATATACAGAGAAATGGTTATTTGTGTATTTGCGTGCAAATAAAGCTGCTATGTTGTTGAAAATTGACCATTCATATAAATGCCCTTATAATAAGAAAAAGAAAAAGAAAGCCCTATTAACTTTCTCTTTAAAAAATTTCTCAAACCTACCCTTCAACATTAAGCCGGCTCACTCCCTTAACCCTAAAACTCTAACCCTAAACCCTAAATACACACCTTTTTTCTTTTAATGGGATTGTGAAGCATTTTACCATTACTAAAGACAGGAGGGAAAAAGAAAGAAACAACAACACTAAGGATAATGGAAATTGTTAAATCTTCTCCTTTACCGGCCAATTATAGCAACATCAAAAGTTGACCCATGTTCAATTCCTCACTAGAAATACAGTGTAGCCATACCGAGTCAATCAATCTCAACAAATAATAATAAAGGATTTGAAAACCAAACAAAATCAGACAGTGAGTACAAGAATCCAACACGCGAAAATTAAAACGCGAAACACCGAAAGAAAACGCGAAACGCGAGTAGTTGACAAATTTGCAGCTGCAGAAATGAATCCAATCCAAACATCAATGAATCAATATCTCCAGTATTGTAGATTATGTTTACAATTCGAAAAAGAAAACGCGAAACACCGAAATCATGGTAAAGGATAACGAAGAAGTGAAAGAAAAATCCACAACTAACTGACCAACAAATAGGAGTGATTGTGAAGATATGAAGAGATAAGAGAGAAAGAGGATGAACCTGGTGAGGGTCTGAAGAGACAACAAAGGAGCGTTCCTCCATTTCCATTTCCATTTCGGCCATTTCCATTCCGCAAGAGTACTTGGTTCCAAGATCGATTTCGATCGCCGGACCTTCTCCTTTACTGGCCATAGTAAATCTTCAAATCGTCGATGGAAAAAATAATCTACGAGGATAGGAAATGAAAGCAAGAAAATTTGATTGGTGGCTGCAGAATTTAGGGTTAGAAGATTTCAAAGTTAAAGAAGAGAGGAGGAGGAAGAAGAGAGGAGGAGAATTTATATAGAAATTTTAAGGAAAAAGAAAAGGTAAAGTAAGAGAGAGAAAAACTTGATTTTTTACCAAATTAAAAAAATTAAAAAAAAATTACAAAGGGGCTGATGTTTAATGTCGGTTTTAAACCAAAATACTTCTTGCAACTTTCTTTAGAACTCTTATTTACTAACAATGACCTTTTACTTAGGTGCGGGTCTTACATAAATTTTCAAGCTTTTGAACTTGGTGTGAGCTGTGAAGTCATAACTTGCTTTCACCTTAAATTTGTAAACTTTTGGGTTGAATCTGTCTTTCATCCACACTTCGTGCAAGTTTACTTTCTGTCAGGTCTAATTTTTTCTCTTACTTGGTTATCTTAGTAAGTGGCATAACAAGTTTTATTTTTTTTTTAATTTCGACATCCACAACCTTTAGGCCCTTTGTACATTCCACAAATGATGACTTACTCTTCTTTTGCCTTGACTAAGGGACATAGCACAAGACTGGTGGATTTGAAGCTTTTTTCTTTTTTTTTTTTTATCTTTTAAGATCGTACTCTTTGTGGTACCAGCGGAAGCCTCATCCTTTCTAAAGTACCTGCTTCTTCATATAATTCTTTTCTTGTGCTTGCTAGTGACTTCAGCTTTAACTTATCCTCTTTTTTAATCATAGTTTCTAAGATATTATCACTCTTTAGATAAAACTTTTCATATGCAAAGTGAGACTCGACTTCTAAGAAGGGGTTAAAGTAAGTAAAGTAAGCTTCAACCTTCTCTAAGTTGTCTTGATAAAATTTAAAGCACTAATGTCAAATTTACTACTCCGATCCCATGAGTCCAAGAACGACCTATTGCTCTTTGGCTGTCCTAGTTGAAACCTTGAATTACTAACTTTCTATTTGAAAGTTTGTCCATCAAGATGCCTAACTTCTTTATATAGTCAACTATGTTGACAGCTAATCCATTATCAATGAGAATCTGAATAACCCTTTGTTCTCGAACGTTTTCTGAAACATACAAGGTCTATTATGATGTTTGGTTCCCAACAATAAATCCTCATTTAAGAAGCCTATGGACATACAATAGGAAGCACTCTCGTGTGTTGTAGAGGCTGAAGCACTTGAATTTGATACTCCTTAATCTAACAATGCATCAATAAAGATGTTTTTAATTTCTTGAGGAAGTGATAACAGATCATCCACATTGAACATTGACTTTTTTGACACATTGATAGCATGACAAACAATGACTGCTAAGACTTCATCCAGATAAGCACAATGAAAATTTATTAGAAGAAAATCTACCAAAGTTTTCGAGCTTTGCGGTCAAGGAAGATCCGCGTCTTCCTCCTACACAAAACTTAGGTTTCTAAGTTTTCTTCTTTTTCTTTTTTTGGATCATGCTTTTCCTTCTATAATTTTGATATGAATGGGACTATTATTGGACCGAAGTTAGCTATCTTTTCTTTTGCTGGGTCACAATTATCCACCTTTCGTCATCTTCTTTAATTGATCTTTCTTTTCCTTGAGAATCTTCAAACACAATTTTCTGCTGAAGTTGAACAAGCATAGGCTCATAGGTCCTAAATTGGACCAAAATTTCTCTTTGATAAAAAAATTGATGTCGATGGAGGAGCATCTGACATCATTGTTACTAGAACATGGTTTATTCGAGCTACTTCCTCCAACTCTAGCTCAATCTTTTTCTCACAAGCCAACCATAGAATTAGCTCTTTCAACACAAAACATTTCGATAATGATGACATGATGATGCTTGCAATAGTTGGGATCATCTACCTATCCTTCTTGCTCCTACGATTTGCATTCTGACATTTTGATAAACTGTTTCTCTTGTACTTGTTCTAGCATGTTTACAATATATGAATAAAAAATGGGTAAACTTTTTTCTGCCTTTCTTTCAATGTTTGACGATGTCTTTCCCCTCCATCATCTTTCTTTTCAGCTCTCACTTCCTCTCTTTTAGAGAAATTTAGTGAGGTTGCGTTAACGACCATATATTCTTTCATCGCTCTTCACTGTCTACTCAACTTCACTGTCTTCTCAGCACCATTTGTCTCTTATTATCCTTTTATACTTCTGAAACTAAGAAATCCTTATTTCTCTCCATATCATGAGCACAAGTCGCCAACCTTTTGGACGTGTGAGGATTCCCCGCAGAATATACAGAAGTTCCTAATGCATACCTTGGATGAACATCTCTACAACAGACCGTTCAGTGAGTTAATCTTTATAGTCAAGACTCAGAGCTCTTCATCAGTCGATGCAGTTAATAACTAGCTTTTCCTTTCGCTGTTTTGTGTTAGTAAGCTTCATCATGCTTACTATGTGCCCAGTTCTGTATAAGTAATTGAGAAACTCTTTTTCCAGCTATTCTCAACTGTTAAGTACCTCTGGCTCCAGGCCAATGTACCAGTTGAAAGCATATCCTTTCAAGCTTCAAACGAATTGCCTAACTAATTGGTCTTCTCATGATTCTAAAATCTTGCATGTTTCAACAAAGTGCATGATGTGTTGCTTCGAGTTGTACCTTCCATCAAAATGTTGGAACTTTGGAGGTTGATACACAAACAACATTCTCATTTGTCGATCCTTTTGGTGTATGGCTTAAAGTATATGAACGGAGTCTAAGACAGGTCTCCATACTGAGCTCTAATGGAGTTTGCAATAATATCCTGAAGCTGCTGAACTGATAGGAAAGCAAGAGAAATTGATTGTTGTGTGGTTGGTTTTCTTGCACCACATTCTTCCCTTTGTCATTGGTTTTAGGAGTTTGACTCGAGTCAATAGTTTCATTAGTCTACATTTGATGTCTCAAAGTTGCAATTTTGTGATCTTATTCCTTGACAACATTCATCATGAAATTAATTTTCCTCTCCATTTTTGCCATGGTAGCCTCGGCTGTTACATCAGCCATTATGACAAACATCACATCAAGATTTGTTTCCCTCTTTGACCTACTAGCAGTAGAATCAGAGTTATCATATAAAGGACTTTCCTTGATGACAATTCCAGGTTTAGGATAATCCATCAATTACATGAGGATGCTCTACACATTGATAGAACCTTGATCCTATTGCGGATGATCTCTTTTGAATGATTGCAAGTGACAGGTCCCATGTAAGCATTACTTACAACAGAAGATTTAGATGCAACTTTCTTTGGTGCCATTGGTTTTCTTGTAAATTTGGACGAAGAGGGAGATAAGAGGTAGAGAGGTCTCACTGAACGTGCCAATTAATTCGCACAAAGTTTTTAGAGAAACATGTTTCATGGAGTTAAATTTGTGTTGATGTAGATTATGATTAGATGTGGTTCGATTTCTAGTACTTAATCCTTTGATTCTCTCTCGATTGAATGCTTATGTTTGATGTAGTTCAACTTTAGAAACTAAGAGTCTTTTGATTGTTAGGAGAATTCTCTCTAGTTTTTTAGAGTAAAATTTTCTAAACGCTCACAAATGAAGAAAACTCCTCTATTTATAAAGTTCTTTGGTAGACTTTATGAGCTTGGGCTTGGTTGGTCCATGGATGGGATTCCTTAGGTCCAACCATATGGATTTGGCCCTTATTTAGCATTTCGGTTAAACTAAGCATATTTTTTGGTTCAATTGAGTCGTTGACGAAAGAAATAATATTTAATTGGACCAAAATAATTAACTCAGTCAAATGGTCATGATGAAAAAACGTGACGTCATCAGGATTTGCTTTTATGTTAATTTTTAATTAGTTTAGAATTCAATTATTTAAATTTTTATTATTTATTTGGTAAATAACGTGACAATTTGTGATTAGTCCAAAAATTTTCATTCAACAATTGTTTAATGATTTTTTTCTCAAAATTTTGAATTGGGTTTATCGTTTATAACTTAATATATTAAAATTTTATAGAGTTTTATCTTTAACTTTCCAAATGAAATACAAAAAAATTTATTTTCATGCATTCTTGATAATATTCCCAAACAGAACCAAACACAAACATCCTTAATTTCCAGAAATCTTATTCCCAGACTTATTATTTTCTATCTCAATTCCCTCAATCCAAACGGTCTTTAATGCAATAGGTTATGAGAGGGAGACACATTTGAATTAATTCAAATGTAACATTAATTAAAATATATGATATTTAATTAATTAAGATTAATTATTTTGGTTATTTAATCATTTAATTAAATTAAACTGTAATGCCCCAAAATTTGGAATTTAATTTTATTATCTTAAGTGTAGTTATTGAAACTTTGGACGTATTTGAGGAAACTTGATTAATGAAATTTTGGTGGTGTAATTAATTAAGTTTGAGGATAAAATAATTTCTTTAATTGGATAATTAAATTTGGTAAGGTTATTTGTTGAAGATAAGATAATTGAGTTGAGGGGAGAGAAAAATTGAATTATTTTGGTTTAAGATAATGTGATATTTTATTTATAAAAGGGAGTGATGTGATTGGTTGATTTTGAAATTTAAGGAGATTGGGGAGTTTTAAATGAAGAGAGAAGATTTGATTGTTTTGAAATAAAATAAGGAAAAGAAAAGGGGAATTTGATATTGGTTTTAATGGTGTTTAAGTAGGCCTTGGGACCCGTGCACAAAGTAAACCAAAATCCTTCCTCCTTTTAAAACCCTAAACGCCGCCGCCTAATCGCCGCCATCAACGTCGACCGCAGCCCGTCGCACCGTCGAGCTCCAACCGTCACACGCGGATCTCAGCCGCGTCTCCAGTCGTTCACGTGGAACCCAGTCGGTCCGTCGTTCGCCCAAGCGTTTCCTTCCCCGCGTCAGCCGTCACGTGTGAGTCAAAGTCTGCGAAGCCCGCATCGCCCAGCCGCTCGCCGCTACCTCCGTCGCACAGTCGAGCAGAGCCGCCTACCCTAGTCGAGTAATCCCGAGCGAAAGGTACGTCGACCCGTGACCACAGTCGATCTACGTACCCGACTCGAACAGCCACGCCTTGCCTTCGACCCGGAACCCGACCCGCACGCCCGTATTTTCTTCTTTGCGTGAAGCCGACCCGACCAGCGCCCTTCTCCGTGAGCCGATCGCGAGCCGCGCCAACGCTTACTCAATAGCCGAGCCGCATGCACGCCGCGCCTTCCGAGTCGCCCTGCACGCGCGAGTCGCCTGTCCGAGCCATTTTTCTGCTTTCTAGCTGAGCCGCCTAGCCGCTTCGCATGTCCTTGAGCCGCCAGCCTGCTTTGGTTCTTTTCACCTAGTTTGGTAAGTTGATTTGTTTTTGGAATACCCAACTAAACATTTAAAATTTGTTGGATCTCAAATAATTTAATTTTCGGGTTAAAAATTAAATTATTTGTCTTAAGGAACAGCGATGACCAATTGATCTTGGAGCGTGGGACTTCTCCAGTTAAGGGCTCCAGCGTCGCAACCTCGACCTAAGGTAAGTTACTTCAATGGAATGTCTGGAGTCTTTGGTCGATTGTTGATTAAGTTATGGAAAATTTGTGTTTTAACCAGTAGGACGTCGCTGTTGGGAAAGCGTGACCTTGCGGTTAGGACTCGTTGAGCAAATCTCCAGGTAAGAGATTCTACTACTAGCCCTACGAGTAGAATTAAGAGATTGCATACATTCTTAGTTATGCACATTGATGACTAGACTGCATAACGACATGTCAATTAATGTGATGATATGATACGATATGATGATGTGGTTTGATGTGATAATATGTTTTGACATGATGATGTGATATGATGACAGGATGTGACATGATGACGTGATGATGCTATGTTATGTGTATGCTATGGTTAGGTTGCATGTTAGCTTATTCTATTAGAGTCGTACCTGCATGGGTGTCCTTCGGGATCACCACCTATTTAGGACTGCGTAGTCCGACAGGACCGCCAGTCTGGCATTGATATAGACATGATTCAAGTGATTCGACAGGATCCTCGCAGCCCGATTGTCTTAGTGTTTCCTCCGGGTACGCTACAGACCAGTTTGTCCTAGGTGTTCCTTTGGGTCACCAAAGACCAGATTTTGTTCCTACGGGATCACATGTTGCACGTGTTCGGGAATGTGCTAGTTCTTGGGTACCATTTTCAGGATTCTAATAGGAAGTTAACAGGCACTTAGCGGGACTAGTAGTGGGTCCCTTACTGAGTATTTTATACTCACTCTTTCCATTTCATATTTCAGGCAGGGGCAGAGGTAAGGGCAAGGGCAAGCTGGCGAGCGACCAGAAGTGGTCGTGGCGAGCCATAAGGATCTCTTGCTTCCGCTTTATATTCGAGTTCAAACCTTAAATGTTTGCATTTTAGTTATTCCTTATTGGTCATTTTATTTCTTTAAAATTAGATAGGGCCCGAGTTAGGATTTTATTTTTATACATGTCGCAAATTACTTTGATTTGGCTTTTAAATAATTTAAATTTTGAGGTTTCGTTTCATTTTATACAAACTTTATAAACTTTATTTGTTTTATTTAAAATTAGTAATGGCTTCGACTTAGTATAAGGAGTTGGGTCGTTACATAAATCCTACCTGGAGTAGTCGGAGGGGAGTAATATTCTCTACTTGTCTTGTGGAAACATTCTGCATATGGACGTGAGTAGGTTTAAAAAAAAACTCTCCATCTCTAATCTTTCTCACATAATGTATAGAGAAAATATTTCTATGTATTTTTACTTATTCATCCTTTAGCCTTCAAAAAGAGACTTCCACAAATCTAAATCATTTTTAGAGAATACCTGAGAACATATACTTGACTTTGGTGTCCTATTTGAGATTCAAGAAAATGGGAGAATACGAGTTTATCAATAGAGAAATTGGAGAAGATTGAAGAAGTGGTCTTTAAAGGTATTCACTTTCTCCTTTCAATTTAGTCTCTCTTTAAAGCATGCTTAGTTAATATACATTTATAATTCTCCATGTTTCTATAGATTCAAAAATTATTTTGAAGACATTGGCGATCAATCACTTCCATAAACCAATTTTTTATTCTTCTTAAAGTAGCCTTTAGAGGTAAATTGAGACTTCCTACTATCATCATGTATAACCTTTCTTTTCTCAATTAAATTGGTTATCAAATTTTTAATTAAAGTGATATTTTTAGTTTTTATATTTATATTATAATAATAATATTTTTTTTATTTACTTGTTAATACAGGCAAAGAAACAATCATTAAGATATATGACGACAAGTTCGAATGAGTTACTTGAACCTGTTTCAAACTTTGAAAACTTTGTTGATGTTTAAGTAATTTTGATTATTTATTATTTTCATTTTGTTAATGATGTTGAACAAATTTTGTATCAAGTTGTTGATACATTTTGATATTGTTAAATGTTATAATATTTGTGATTGTTGGTATTTTGCAAAAGTTGTTCTATAGTTGTATGTATGTGTATTTTTCATATTTTGGCATTTCTGTAATTTAACATTTGTTTGGTTAGATGAGGTTGCATATATGGGAGGATCGTAATGACCCATATTTTTTTTATTTTTTTAAATTGACGGTTAAAAAACATCAACAAAAGAGTTTAGTTGACAGTGCCAAACTGTTAATTAATATAAGGATAATACTTGATGGGAAAAACATGTCAATGAAAATGATTATCTTGATGGACTTTTCCATATTCTTGATGGGAAAAAGAAGACAAAGTCTTCTTTCTTGATGGTCAAAACCATCAAGAAAAAGTTTTTGATGATTTGGTTTGGCCATCAAGAAACCTGGTTTTCTTGATGAGCTTTTCATTATACTTGATGGGCAAAAAAACATCACATTCCCCTTTCTTCATGGTCCATACCATCAAGAAATGGTTTTTTATAATGACATGTTATTCCATCAAGAAAACTAATTTTCTTGATGGACGGGCTTTCTTGATGGACGGGCTTTCTTGATGTTTGCCTATTTAATGGGCAATGACTATCAAGGTAGACAGTTTTTTATGTGCTTTGCACATTAAAAAAGGTCAAATTTTACAGTAGTGCTTGTAAATAATTGATAATTGTACGTAAAGATGTGAGTTGTTGTTAAACTGGTAGTGTAAACCCTAAACCTAACATTTCTTAAGAATTTCTAAGTTTATAAGAAAGCCAAAGTTTAGCTTTGAGTTGTTGCTTGTTACTTAGGTTGCCTTGTTAAAGGAAAGGTTGAAGAAAGTCTAAGTGATGAAGACTTGAGAGGTTGGCTGCCAAGTGAAGGAAAGAAAGGAAGACAAATTGGATTTTTGACTAAGTACTGAAAGACTAGGTGTTTTGGACATGCTAGGCTATCAAGAGATGTTAAAAACCTCAAAAAGCATGTCTAGGTGCCAAGGCAAGGCGTTGTTTTCGTTGTGTGTTAGAACCTCTCAAGGCATGTCCTAGGCGGCCGAGGCACGTCTAGATGAAAAGGCTAGGTGTTAAGAGCAAAGCATGCCATGCATTAAGATAAGCCAAAAAGAACTAGGCGATGAGAATCTCCAAAGTGCCAAGCTAGGCGTTAAGGCATGCCAAGGGAAGTGTGCGCTTGGTGATCCATGCAACCAAAAGCATGTGATAAGGGTTTTGCGACCAAGGGTTGCGAGGTTAGCTAGAGAGCACGTTCTTGCTAGGAACCTCTGGGAGAGAAGCTAAGTTGCTAGGCATTTTGGAAGACCCTTAAGTGTTTGAAGGAAATGGTTGAGTGGAGGAAAAATGTCCACAACATGAAAAGTTTGAGTTTACAGCAAGCAGGAGGTGGTGAGGTAGCCATACAGAGAGCTTTATATTAAGGTCAATTCAAATGAATAATGTTCTCAATTGTCTCATGTGTTTTGTCTCAAACTGATTGCAAAAGTTCACTAAAAGAGTCTATTAGGTGAGGTGAGGCTTCCAATCAAAAGAGTCGTGAGGAAATTGTTGATCAAGTTTAAAGAAAAAGGAAAGTTTAGAAATAGAAAGACTTTGATCAATGTGGCTTCTTTGAAGGCTGCAGAATGTTTCACTTTGATTTTGAAGCTAAATTTTTAACGTAAGCTAGTTAAGACAATTCTAAGAAAGTTGAAGAAGAAACTTTTCATTTTGATAACTAGATTAAAAGTTATGGATGCCTGAAGTTGAAAGAGGTTTTCTAGAAATTTGTAGTTTTCTTCAAAAGGTTGAAGGTGGCTGAAGCATAAGGTCACAAGGCTAAGGCATGCACACGTTCTGAAGGTAAGAGGGTATTTGGGCATAAAAATCATGCACGCGACATGGCCAACTCACAACAAGGCGACATGGGGTATGCATCAAGGACATGTGCACGAGGGGTGCTTAGATGTGTATGTGAAGAAAGGCGTCGAGCTATGTCATGCGACAAAGCCGCATAACATGCTGAGCCCGAGGCAAGCACGTGCCTATGTATTCTGAGGACCTATGTGCGTGTGCTTGCTATTTGTCACCCATGCCCAGCAACCAACCCTGTCATGACACTAGTTTTGGGCAGTTTTTGTGTTTTGATATTTTTTTAGTTAAGCTTTGATGTTTTTTTTCTCATGTAGAGGTTTAAAATGAGTTTAAATTCTCTAATTTCAGGGCAAGAGGAGACTGGGCAAATTTATAGGCCAAGGAATTAGCTACCATCTATGGGTGACAAAAATGAGTTAATAGTGATTTCAAAACATGATTTACTAAGTTTATGTTTAAACATACTTTGAGTTAACATATTTAAGAACTATACTTGATTTAAAAGAGTTTGAAATGCATAAGTGTGACTGATGAGTTTATCAAGAATATTTTTTTGAACACTGATTTATGAGCGAGCATAAGAATGCTGAGTTTCTAAAAGTATTAAGTTAATTATTGTTTAAAGCAAAGTTTGTTTTAAAGATTTGAGACTTCTTGAATGCAAAAGATTTATATAACGTGTTGTTTAGTTTGAGACAATGTTTTAAGCATGAGTTTTTTTTAACATGTTGTAGCCTATACCTAAAACTTATCTAGATAATTGTGGCAACACTACGGAGATGATGAGGATGTTCAATAGATGCCTAGAGTTTTCATCATTGTGACTAAGTAGAGATGTAGGCCTCTACGAATGCCTTAATTTTCCATATTGGTAGAAAGTTAATGATGACAAATTTGTGGTGAGTTCCAGTAGAAAGTTAATGATGACAAAGGAAAAACATTTCCGCATTGGGGTGTTACCTATTGCGTCACTTTCCATAAATGTTGAGATTAATGTGATTGTTTGCATCCGAAGAAGGCGCTTCGGATAAGAGATAGCATAAAGATAAGTGAGTCAAAACAAAGGATGTGTTAAGACATCCAGCTAATGTAAAAGGTTGGAAGCATTTTGATCCTTAAATTCCTCGTTTCGCTTCAGGTTTAAGAAATGTTTGTTTGGGCTTGGCTTTAGATGGGTTTATTCCATTTGAGAATATAAGTTCCTCCTATAGTATGTGGCCTGTGGTGACAATCCCTTATAATTATTTACCAGCTTGGAAATGCATGATAAAGTCTAACTTCTTCATGTCTTTGTCCATACCCAATCCAAGATCTCCTGGAAAGGGACTTGATGTTTACCTACAACCGTTGATTGAGAAATTGAAAAAGTTATTGGTGTGCATATTTATGATTCTCTAATCGATCGGTTCTTTTGATTATATGCAAACTTGTTATGGACCATTAATGACTTCCCTGCATATGGTGACTTATTCGAGTGGAGTACAAAAGGCTATGAGGCATGTCACATATACAAGGAAGATAAATTGACATTTAGGATAAGAGAGAAAATATCTTTCATGGGACATCGTCGTTATCTTCCAGAAAACCACATTTGGCATAGAAGTAAGCAACATGAAGAAAAAGTAGAGCATAGTCTTCAGTTGCAATGAACTGAGATGATATCTTACCAACAAATAGATTCATTGAACTTTCCAGTTTTGAGCAAACATCTATTGAACCAAGATACAAAAAGAAAGCGAGCTCTCAATTATTCTAAAAGAAGTATCTTTTTCGAACTTCCTTACTGGTCAAGACTACATTGCATCATAAATTAGATATAATGTATATTGAAAAAAATATTTGTGACAACTTGGTTGGTACATTGTTGAATATTGAAGTAAAACAAAAGATACTATAAATGCTCGATTATACCTATAAGATTTTAAAATAAGAAAGGATTTACACTTAAGAGAAGTCGGTAACATATTTGTAAGCAACATGCAACATATATGTTAACTAATAGTGGCGCGCGTTTTGTTAGTTTCTGAAATTAGTTCTGTTTCCAAATGGATTAGTTTCTAATATTTCACATTGATACATTTGTAGAAAGAGTCAAAATTGAGAGGTTGGGTTGTTATGGAGAGAGTTTGAAATGAGGGTTAAACGTCACTTCAAAGAACTAAAAATCAAAGTTTCTCGGGGTTAAACGGCATACCGAAGTAAACTTTTGTATAAGGAGTCAAGGTTTAGTGATTCTATTGTTGTTACATTTGTAGAAAGAGTCAAAGTTGAGAGGTTGGGTTGTTATGGGGTAGGTTGATCAGAGAGTGAGTTTGTTGGGTCGTTATTATTTGAATTTATGTCTTAAAACTCGTAGTTTGTAGTTTAAATTATATTATATTCAATAAAATGGTTATTGAAAATTAATTAGTGATAAAATTGAATATTATAATCTTGAATCCAATAAACTAAGATTCCTAGGCTATCTATTGCAGACTTGAACTTTATATACGACATAAATGTGGATAAAGTTCGAGTATATAACCCAAATGGTGTATACTGTATGAACAAAGTTGGATGCCTTATTTTCTGGACACTATGGATACGGCCTGTTTTGTAGTTAGTACAATGATGTGATCCTGAATCTTTCATGTAGAGACATGAAAGTAGAGACATTATATGTAAAGAGTTTACATAAGACTGGAACCATGAAATAGTCACTTTTAAGTTATAATACCGTTGACTGTATAAAACTGACTATTTCAATTATTGATCACCTAGGTAATTTAATCTTAATCTTGAGCTAACTATACACTTTTATTCAAACAAAATTATCATTTGATCTGCATAGGTAAGGGCAGCTCAATAGCGCTGGCCGAATAATCCTCTCAATTTAGGGGTAAGACTAGGTGGATGGCTAGGGATATAAGATGCAAAACGGAATTCACTTATATCTGCTTTAGGTTTAGTAGATACGTTGTTTCCTTAAGGACTGAATCCAAGTCTTGAACAAGAGGTTCCACCCTCTCATTGGCCCGAGAGGGATTCAGTTTGTAGGTTAAACCTTAAACCAATTCTTCAATAGTGAATCAGTGAAACTTTAAAAGCAAGATATAGTCTTAGAGGTAATACAGTATTTTGACCTAGCCGAGGCTACAAACAACTTGTGAATGATTAACTTACTTATTATAGTTATATCAGATAGATGGACACAAAGATATCTATAGTGAGGGGAGCGCAACAATGAGACTTTAGTGAAATGACTCGTTAGTTAACAAATGTTGATTAGCTCGATCTAAAAAAGCTTAGCTAGTTTATCTTGGATCTTTGAAGCCCATGATCTATAGGTCCGTTAGATTTCCCTACTAGCTCATAGGGAATTAACTTAGAATAATATTTTGGAATAATTCGAATTGTTCGACTTAGGTAAAGAGAGAGAAACCGATGAATATATGTGATATACATGTCGATTGTCAGTTTGAGATAGAGCTTTATATTTAAATGTGATTTAAATATTAAAAATATGAATGCAGATTCATATTCAAAAGCTCAAAATTGATGAAAATGGTCAAAATTGTAACAAGTAAAAATGTTGACTTTTGACTTCGAAAACTCAAACTTTGACCGGCTTTATATTCAAATATGATTTGAATTTGAAACAGTGAATGCTGATTCATGCTTGGGTGGTCGAAATTAGTCAAGACGGATAAAATGGTATAAAGTCCAAATGTTAACTTTTGACTTGACTTGAATGATCAAATGTCCATATTGCCCTTTGACTAAAGTTAGTGGGAAAATTCAATATTTGGTTGGATAATTCCACTAACACTTGGTGGGATAAGTGGCTACATTAGATGCGAACACCTAGTCCATTAAGTTCCACTTATGGTTAGTAGAATGTTAGGGCTTGAGATTTGGTGTAGTAATGACATGCATTTTTGCATTTTTGCATGTAAAGGTTAATGGAAGACTTTTGGGTAAATCTTATAATTCTGACTTACAATATTATATCAAATTCCATTTTCTCTCTCAAAACGCAACTCTAAACTCCACCTCCTATTTCCATTTTTTCTCTATCAATTTCCTTCACTTATCGAGTCCTACCACTTGGTTTTAAGTTTGGAGAATAGCGGGTCAACACTAGTGGTGGTCTCGAGTTTGAATTCATGAGGAGATTAGGAAGATCAGAAAGCTAAGTTATGTTTTCTTTTAACCCTAATTTCACATAATTATGGTACATGAATGCATGTTAATTACTAAATTGTTTAGTTGCAATTAGAGTAAAATAGATTCATATTTCTGCTACGTGTGTCTCGTGTTCCATCAGTTATGGAATGGTAGGTTGATTTGGTTTTTGCCATTCATTTTTGGTTTATTTGAAGTTTAAACAATGTATTTTACTTCATGTTATTGCAGATGTGGACTTGCTCGAAGATGACGTTTGGTGATGCGAGTTGATGTTTTTTTTATATATATTTATTATTTCAAACAAACATTGTAAACAATTATTTTTATATTACATATGTTATAATTTTGTAAATCAAGCTTTTGTATTTCAATGCAGTTATTAATTCATAACGTTTTTTAAGAGTATTTGATTTCCAACATCTCTACAACAATTATTTTTATATTACAACAACTTTGTATTAGATCTATGCATCATATAAATAGATCTTATCTCATAAATTCATTATAGTGCAAAATATTGTAAAAAGAAAGGACTACTCATCTTTATTGCTTCAAGAAAATTAATTTCTTCTTTCTGTGGATGTAGGCTATAGTTTGGCCGAACCACATACATATTTGTCTTCCTCTTCTTTTCTTTACATTTTTTCCTTTGCTGTGTACATTCTTCGTCTTTTTCTTGCTGAAAATCACCAAGAGAGTTGGGGTTCTACTCTACCAAACGAATGTAAAGAGAAAAACAACTTTACCTTTCTTTTCTCTATGAAGTATTTACTGTAAACAAAAAAGAAAGAAAGAAGAAAAGAAAGGTTGTACGTGTGTGAAGCAACAAAAGGCAGAGACGTGGTTTTTCTTCTCCAAGTTCTTCACCGAGCACGTCTAATTTTAATTTTATCTTTCTTCTTTCTCAACAACGTTTTCAATGAGCGCACTTTATTTTTGAATTTTGTCTTCTTTCTCAGGCCAACACATACATCGAGCAAGTCATTCTCGGAACATTTTAGGCCTGTACATAAGAAACCTAATAGTTTTGTTTGACAATTTTATCGAATTTTAGATCACGTCGAAACCAAAAAAGGTACCACAAGTTACAACAAAAAAAAATGAAAACAAAAATTGGTAAAAAAAATAAAAAGTAACAATTTCATATGCATGTCATCATTGGGAGTTGAAGCCCCACAACGTCCGACACCGTGGTGATTCGTCGAGAGTAATATAGTCCCAACGCACTCCATTTAGGCATTGGGAGTTTCCCGATGTCGTACTAACAACGTGTTGGGAGTTACTAATTCTCAACGTCATGTGTTCTCGACATCGAGAATTCCTCTTCCGACGTGATTTTCCCATTTTTGATGTTGGGAAAACTATTCCAGATGCGTTTTGGAATATATCCCAATGACTATGTGTCGAGAGATCCTCCATTTCTTTTAATGTATCTTGTTTGATAATTATTTAAATTTTTATTTCTTGCTTTTTAAATTAAGTCTATTTTATTTCATTTTCTTATAATGGCTTTCATTTTTCTTCAATATAATAGTTGAATTATTAGTCAAATTCAACAAACAAAAAAAAGTTTTAAAATGGGATGGTTTCTAATATAGCAATTAGACTTAAACTATTAACAAATATAGCACACAATACAAAAGAATTTGTAAATATTACAAAATTTAAGTTCAACTCTTAGAGCTTATTAGTGATGGAGCATATAAGAGTCTATTAGTGATCGACCATATTGCTGCTACGAGTCTATCATAGACCATATATATATAGACTACTATTTTTTGTTTTCAAATTTTGGTTTGATTTTATAGAAATATTGATAAAAAAATAGATTAAAAAAATAATTAGATGTAGAAGAGGCCCATAGATTTTATTTTCAAAAACTAAAAACTAAAAACGGACTCCTTTTTTGTAACATTTTGTTTTTTGTTTTTTAAAATAATTAAGTTTATTTCCTTTTTCATTTTTCACAATGATTTACATCTTTCTTAGATACAATGATTTAATTCTTAGTCAAATACAAATGAAGGTGAAAGTAGAATTGAACCTAGAGACCAAGGACAAAACAAAAACAAAAGACTAAGGCCCCGTTTACTTTTTGAAAATTGACCTTTATATACAATTCTTTTACTTCCAATTTTCTTCATTTGTTGTCTATTTTATACGAATAGTTTAAGAAATAAAGCCAAATGTTAAAAACTTTTTTTTAAAAAAAAGCAGCTTTTAAAATTTTATTCTTTCTTTTTTGAATCTGAATAAGAACTTCAATCCTTGTATTAAGAAAGATGTGAATAATTGTATGAGAAGAAAATTGACCTAATTCTCAAAAGTCAATAAATTAAAAATAAATAGTTAATAAAAGAGGCCAAAAATAAACAACTCATAATTCTTGAAAACTTGATTTTGATTTTAATTTGTGTATTATGTAAAACCATGTATTGGTAAGGAAAGTGACAGGTTTACCCTCTTTATTTATATATATATATATATATATATATGTATGTATCGGGGCAACAAAGTAAGCACAAATATTTATAAGCCCTTTATTAATTGGCTTCAAATTTTGTTCACTGACAAAAAAAAGCATGTAATTATTATTAAAATTATTTTGTTAAGATAATAAAAAGTGATAGGTATAGATCATCATGAAGGTATAAGAAATTACAAAAACAATGAAGTAATTGATCATGAAAATAAAGTGACAAAAAGAGAGAAAAGCCAAATGGTAAAGGGACCTATCAACATTTGGACAAACCAAAAAAAGTAGTACACAAATCATTACATAGCTCTAAAACTTATGCATACTTACGATGACAATGTGACTGAATAATTAATAATGGAAAGCAGCCATCCTACACGGATACAAGACTACGTACCCTTTATTATCAACACATACTCTTAAATTGGAAAATTGTCTCAAACGGCCTACATTAGCTTTTGTCTCGCATGTCGTTTGAAAAATTATTTAAACATCTTTTCTCAATCTATTTTAGATAAGATCGACTATTAAGATTTCCTTAAAATACTAAAGGTGTGTTTGGGCCTCAGGTATAGAGGAAAAGGAAAAAGAATTTGGGTCAAACCTTGTTTGGCCCAAGTGTTATGTTAAATGGGGATTAGGGTTATCCTAATCCCGATTTAACCTATCTTCTCCTACATGTTACCCATCGTACGCCTCTCCAAACCCTACCTCATTTTCCAGCCGAAATCCTCTGTTTTCCTCTCATTTTTCGTTCCATTTTCCTCTCATTATCTTCCCATTTTTCTCTGATTATCTTCCTTTTACCGATCTCTCCTCCCTTCCTCTTCAAACTCATTTACATCTCCTTCGTCTCCTTTTCAAAGAATATGTCCTTGTTGTTCGTGTTCCATTTTTTGTCCTACTCTTCTCGAAACGCTTCTTATCCTCTCTCTATTTTTCGTTTCGTTGATCGGTTGCCACGAACGTGCGTGACCTCCGAAACATTTCTCATCCTCTCTCCATATTTTCATACCTTCGTCTGCCGAAGAACCCTTGCCGCTCCCCACTCTTGCCGGTCCTAGAATGAGCTTATTGAATTTTTTTTATACTAAACAGCCATTTTGTCATACATGCTACACTAAATCGGTGAAAGGAAGTTAAATAGGGGCATGGCAGAGCATGGCAGGGGTTCTCAGTCTGCACTAAAGGTATGGTCAGCCTATGATGAGTATTATGGTGGTGTGTCTGATTTTTTTTTCCAATTTTTATTCTTATTTTGGGTCAAATATGCATTTCTGTTCGCAGTGATGAGTTTAATGTTATGATTCTGTTCAATTTTTTTTAATGCTTCGTTTGTGAACTTGTTTAATCATCCTCACTCTCTATTCTTCACATGTATTCCTTTGTTTTGCGTCCATATGTGATCAATTTTGTTTTGCCTCCGTATGTGATCAATTTTGTCGCAACTCTGTATTCTGAACATGTTTGGATTTGTTTTACAACCTCTTCCATTTCAATTATTTTGCATTCAATTGCTCTTAGACCCTCCTTGTGTCTGAGATTTATATCTATTCCTGTAGCCTATGTACAACAATGTCATGCCTACTGTGTACTTGTGTTGAAAAATATGACTGACTACTTTCTTCAACTTTGACTGCATTTGTGAAATCCCCTTTTTTATGGGATTCTTGTTGGACTTAATTATTGATGGTTGTCTTATTTATTATGATACTCCATTTACTATATATTTGGGCTTTCCTCCTTCCATTCCATGTCCGATTGTCTTTCCCTTTTGTTATACTTGCATTCCTCTTTGGTATGTTCATCTAATTCCTTTGGTTTACTTGCATTCCATTATGTTTGCCACTTTACCCAGTGTTTTCAATATTTGAATGTAACATGTTTGCCATTTTACCCACTATTTTCAATATTTCTTTGGTCTACTTATGTAACGACCCAACTCCTTATACTGAATCGAAGTCATTACTAAATATAGAACAAGTGGTTTAAGTCATAAAATTTATTAAAAACGCGTAACGTTTAAGAAATTTTATTTATGAAAATTTAAACAAGGTAGTTATCCAAAAAGGTGTAATGCGTTCTAAAGTCCTACTCGGGCCCTATCTACATAAAAAGATGATAAGTAATGAAAAGTACTCAAACTCAAATACGAAAGTCTAAAATAAGGATAAGCGGAAGCAGTAGCCCCTATGGCCCTCCACGGTCACTTCGGGTCGCTCGCCAGCTTGCCCTTGCCCTTGCCTCGTCCTCTACCTGAAAATATAAGATGAAGAGAGTGAGTATAAAATACTCAGTAAGGGACCCACTACTAGTCCCACTAGGTGCCTGTTAACTTCCTGTCAGAGTCCTGTAACTGGTACCCAATTTCTGGCACGTTCCCGAACACGTGCAACATGCGCTCCCGTAGGAACGTAACTCTGGTCTTCGGTGCCCCGGGGGACACCTAGGACAGTCGGGATGCGAGGACCCCGTCGAGTCACTCGAGTCATATCTATATCCATGCTAGACTGGTGTCCCGTCGGACCACACAGTCCTCAATAGGTGGTGATCCCGAAGGACACCCATGCAGGTACGACTCTAACAGATTAAGCTAACAGGTACCCTAATTGCGGTATACATACACATGGCATCAGCATATAACATATCACATAAATCGTCTCTACACTTTCCGTCTCGACATTCGTCGTATAGCCATAACAGCTCTCGCCACACATAACAGGCTATAGTATAACCATATCGTCAGTTGCATCATACTAACATTTATTTCAGGCATCGTACTGTCTAATTCTTAACATGAAAAATTGGAGCATACATAGTCTCATACTTCTAGACATGAAGCTAGTAGTAGAATCTCTTACCTGGAGATTTACTTGTCGAGTCCTAACCGCGAGGCAGTACGCTTTCCAAGCGACGAGGTCCTAACTGTTTAATATGCCAAAATTCGTAATTAGGTCGCCAACGACTAACGGTTCAAGACTCATTTGAAATAACTTACCCTAGAAAGAGGTTGCAGTGCTCGAGCCCCTACTGAAGAAATCCCGCGCTGCCGCAATTACTTGGTCCAAGACGTCCTATAAGGAAAATAACTTAATTTAGTCCCAAATTAATTTAATTAACGTCCGAAGCATGGAGTCTTACTGGGAAATGCCACAATAATTAATTAAATTACCAAAATTTAGGTGGATGGAGCCAAATTAGTCTTGGCGGCTCGGCTGGAAGAGGACAGGGACCGGCTCGGCTTGGCGCAGGCGCGGCTCGGCTCGGTACAGGGATTTACGCGTGCGGCTCGGCTTGCAACAGGAGGGAGACGCGGCTCGGCTACGCAGAAGCGCGCGGCGCGGCTTCACGCGCGGACGCGGCTCACACGCGGATTCGGCTCCGGGTTCGGGCGCGCGGATGTGGAGCGGCTCCGGGTTCGGGTTCGACGGCTGGAGGCACGCTCGGCGTTGGCTGCTGGGCTTCAGTCGGCGCGACGGCGCGACGGCTGGCTGATGGACGTTCCGGCTGCGTCAGATCTAAGCGGCTCCTTTCGGCTTGGTCGGAGCGGCGCGACGCGGCTCGGCTATCCTCCTTAGATCGAAGCGGCGCGGCGTCGGCTGTCCTCCTTAGATCGAAGCGGCACGGCGTCGGCTGTCCTCCTTAGATCGAAGCGGCGCGGCGAGTTCCGGCTTCGGCTGGCGGCTGCGGGTTCGGCTTGCAGACGCGCGGTGGATCGGCTTCGGGTGGCGGCTGCGGGTTCGGCTTTGCGATGGATGCCCGGCGTGCGCGGATCGGCTTGGACGAATTTCCGGCGCGGCTGGGAGGGTGGTTCGGCTTCTACTGCGGCCGGCTCCGGCGCTTGTGCTTGAAGCTGGCGGCGACGTGCGGCGGCGGCGTGGAGAGTGGCGGCGGCTAGGGTTTTTCTTCTTTGGGGAGATGAGGAGTCTCACGTCTCCCAATGCCTCCTTTTTAAAAGAACTTAAAATAATAAAAGAATTTAATAAACCCTCTTTTCTCTCTCTTCAATTACCCTCTTTTCTCTCTCTTCAATTAAACCACCCTTGACCCTTTCCAAGGCAAATAATTAATTTGCTAATCATCATTAATTAAATTATTTCCCCCTAACTTCAATAATTAAAAAAATAACCAAGGAAAACTTTACCCTTACATTAAGCATAAGGTCCACCATAATCAAATCCATAACAATTTGAAGAAAAGAAAAGAAAGAAAAAACTCTAGAGGTGAAACTCTAATTTGCTGGGGCGTTACAACTTATTCCATTACGTTTGCCACTTTACTCACTGTTTTCTTTGGTCTACTTGCATTCCATTCTTTAGTTTTTAGAATGTTCATCATATTTGAATGTAACATTTAAAACAACATTTCAGATACGTCTCCTATGCTCAAAGATATAGTTAATTCAGCCCCTTTGTTTTGCCTTCTTTGCCACTGTCCGTAATTATTTACAATACGCAGATTCTGTAAATTTGTTTGCTTGCTGTTTTGAATGACCCCTTGCTCTTTTGAATGCTCTATTGGTCTCAGTTTGATCACTCTTTGGTATGTTCTTCAAATTTTCCATGCTTATTTTTTTTATATAAAACAATTATGCTTGGTGTACTCTATTTTCTCTTATGGCTTTTTTTTTTCTCATGCACTGTCACAAGTAATGCTTGTTTTCAATGCTCCATGTTTGTCCACGTGCTATGTTGAACATGTCTCCATGAAACACATTAGAATGGTCTCTATTTTATGTCTCTCTTTGGTTGATTCTGTTTTACATATGATGTTATTGAGTCCACCACAAAAAATTCTACCGCAAATGTGTTCTTCTTGAGTCTTTGCGGGAATTTCTTAACTTTGAGGCTACTTCCTTTCACATACATTATGCACTGACACTTCGATTTTTTGTACGATTCCATGGATTTGTAAAGTTTCATTTGTGGTTAAGGTATGTTTTTTCATTTGCGTTTTTTCGTTACTTTTCTACAATACGTTATCTTTACCAGCACGCATATGTAATGACAAGCTCATTTTTTATCTATATCTTCAGGTTATCGTACTTAAAGCATTCGTAAACGAGGTACTACAGCTATAAACCTCATTCAATTATGAAGTCCATCTATATGTGGTCTACTTAATTGTTTTTATAATTATTAATTCTTTTCTTTCGTTATTATTCATTTTATGTTGTATGAAATGGTTCGAATTCTAGCTTGTAAATCATATTTTTCTTACTACCTCGTTTAATGATACTTTTCTTTATTCATTCTTTTCCATACTACATTTGTCATTCCCCGTATGTATGAATATGATATTCGTTACTTAGATAATATTTTGAAACTAAATAGTGTGACATGTACCTATTAGGACTAAAAGCGTAATAAGTTATCAAATTTTATCCTATATCAAACTTAATTAACATTGTTATTTAAGAAAAATGATTGTATATAGATAGGAATAATTATAAGACATGAGCTATAGATAATGTTGAAACCCTAATTAAAGAGATGTTTTGTTTTATAAAAAGAAAATCAATATAATAATTAATGTATCTAACTTAATAATAATTTTGTTTCTTAAACCCAAAACCTTTGCTCTCTTCATTCTTTTTGGGTTTTTTTAGAATTTGAAACTTGCTAAAATTACCCTATTACTAATCATCTATTCAACTTTGTTAATTAGTGCATAATTGTATGAGAATCTTGATAATTAGTGCATAATTGTATGAGAATCTTGAGATGGAAATGGAATATATTCTAACTTTAGAAATGATGATTATATCAAGATTTATGTTATTAAGGAGTTATTAGTGAAAATAGTAATAAATATTAGTAGTCTTTATTCTTTAGTGATAGTAGTAATATTAGTTATTAATGAAGAGATGTAAGAGTTATTAGTGAAAATAGTAATAAGTATTAAGATGATCATAACTTTAGAGATGTAAGCGAATATTAGTAATAAATATGAATCTTTTTTCTCCCTACTCTAACATCCCAATTTCAGTGTTGTATGAATCCAAAAATAGATTCACAAGGATAACAGGGAGGAAGTTTCATCCTCAACGCAACAAATTTGTCATCTTCACTCTATACAAATTTTCTTGAAGTGAAAAGAGAAATATAATAGAAGAAATTAAGATTAATATATATATATATGAAAAGGATATACAGATGGACAAGCAGAAAAAACACATAGACAAAACATAATGGAGGGGTCTACAAAACATACCCCTCATGTAATATAATTGATTGTTACTACTCTTTTGAATATATATAGATTGAGACATTTCTACTACCTTATCTTCATATCAGTCATAATATTAGAGTCACGAGTCGAAACAAATATGTTGTGTACAATTTAAATTTAAAACCAATAATTATATCAATTTAAACTCTAGATTTTTGTAATTGTATTATTAATGGACAAAAAGTTTGAAATGTTAGAGCTGTAGCTGGTTATTAAGATTATAGTTGAAAATATGTATTCCATGCAATTACATTCTTAAATGTTTAGAGGATATGCTGATTTTAGTATTCAAACTGTATATGAAGTAGTGAGAGAATGGGATTATTATAAAAAGAAAATGGTCCAAAAAGTGATATAGATTATTACATTACAAACATCGAAGTTTCGTTGATGTTAGACGGAAAGTTAAAAAGAAGGGCCAGGGCACACGTGCATGCACCTACCCCTAATCCCTTAATTTTCTTGAAAAGATATATATAAACATATATATTCATATCTTTCTATAAAATTTAAAATTTTATTAATAATTGAATGAAAAATTCAAAACAATGCCTCATTTCATCAAATTGGTATGTTTAATTAATAAAATCCAGCAAAGATTAAGCTTACAACATGTAATCGATAAAATACGGCAAAAATTAAGATCAAAATTCAATATTGGGTTAGCCACAAATAAATTAAAGTTGACGAGAGGAATAACACAATTATTCTAATGTTTCATTTTCTTCGTACCAAAAGCCTCATTTGGTGGCCTTCACATCCTAACTTCAACTCTTTCCTACAATCGTTTTATTTTATTTCTTTTTTCTTTTTTATTTTATTTTTATATTCCTTCTTTCTTTCTATGTTCCTTAATTTGTTTTCTTTTTTATAATTACATTTTAGAAAAATTATCAATCATAGAAAAATTGACACAATATTTATACTTTGATTTGAAAAACCGTGTAATGAACTTTGTCCTTTAATGGCTTTTTAGTGGATGGTAAATAATTTATCCTTTCAAAAATATAACAAATCAATAAAATATTTATACTTTATAAAACAATTTCGAAATCGGAAAAAGCTCACAAGCCGACAGTGGGAAATACCAAAAATGCCTCAGTCAACACGCGATTAATCGATCACACACGTACATGTAATTTTTCTTCTAAACGATCATGATACAATCATGTAGGAAATGATACACGATCGTGTAGGTTGTACCAACATCGGTCAAACGAGGGTGTGAAATTCTTCTTCCAAATGATCGTGAACCAATATTTGGTACAGGATCGCGTACCAAGATCTAGACGATCGTATACAAAATCTAAACGATCGTGGTTCATGATTGTGTACCAAGATCATTTAAATTTAGTACAAAATCATCTACTAATATCGTAGATTTTGTACTCGATCGTGTACCAAAAGCTAAGCGATCATGTACCAAGATCTAAATGATTCACTACTACAAAAACAAACTCTCTTGACGTTTTTAAACTGTCAAGAATTATTATTTTTCACAACTTTAAAACCGCCATTCAAGCCAGTGTCAAGGAAGTCGAAGTTCTTAACAGTTGATAAAAACGTCAAGAATAGTGAACGTTGACGTTTTATAAACGTCAAGTATACAAATATTCATGACAATTTAAAACCGTCAAGAGTATAAGTATTTATGACAGTTTAAAACCTTCAAGAGTATGAGTTTTCTTGACATTTAATAACCGTCAAGAAATTGATTGTTTATGACATTGAAAACCCGTCAAGAATGTACTTTTTTTTATATATTTTAAAATCGTCAAGCATGTTTCGAATTTTTTTTAAATTGTAATTCAATTATATTTTTGCTCCCATTGTCTTGTGTAGTGGTTCAGCAACAATTTCATAAATATATATAAACTACGATATTCATCAACTATAGTTTCATATCTCAAACATAAATATGCACGAGGACAATTCCAAAACTTTAACATATATTAATATTTCACCATATATTAACATTTCACAAAACTAGTATACATATAAATAAGAACTTTCATATATAACGTTTTTACAAAGAAAATAAGTACATGAAATCTATTGAATTTCGGTAAAGGGACAAATACGAGCAAAATAGAAACTAAATCTTTGTAATATATTTTTACAAAGAAACTAAATACAACAAGGCATTGTTATGAATAACAAAATTACAACAAGTCTTGTCACTAACCAAACATCAATCACTTTCTTGGTAGCTTCATCACTACAGTAGATCGATCGGATATTGGTGCAATACCTAATAAAAACACAATAGTTTTCAAGAGTTACAAAGTAGGTTCAACACTTTGCAAGAGATTAAAACGATCAAAGTGAAGCTTGAGAACCAAAAACAAAAGAGAATAGATAAGGAATGAGAATCAATAACCATAGGCCACTAATAGCAATCGTGAAATTATTTGTTCTGTTGAGAAAAATCCCATTTGACATAGTACACATTCACATAAACATTCACGCATAGAATCATATATACTAAAAGATTAAGCAGTTCAAGTCAACCAACCCCAAATTCAGTTTACAAAAATCAAGAAAATCTAAATTAAGTACAGAATAACCAACAAGAAAAGTCATAAATCTTATCGAAATTTTGTCTAGGTATTTTTCTCTAATCTGGGCTGCCTCAACATGTCACTTTTTTGCAAAAAAAAATGAACAAAAACATATATGATTTTGATTTGAAAAAGAGATTATAAAAATACATGATTCTATAGAAAGCTCAAGAATATACCAAAATCATGCTCTTGCTTGAACGAGCTCGTAGGTATTAGTCACAAAAAAACTAAGAAAAGTGGTTGAACAAACAATCAGTCGTAGTCGATATAAAATCCATCACAAAACTAATGTAAAATAATTTATTGTACTTCGGTTCCAATAGAAGCATAACGTGAAAAAATTTACAACTTTTCTTAGAATGGAACAACATAAAGTAAATGTCACCCAGGGGAATGATCAAGTAATGTCAGATCCATAAAATTGGTATTCTGCTCCCATATCAAACAACGCTATATCACCATCTTCCAACGTCTGCATTAAAATATATAAATTTTAAACTTAGTATGCTTCACAAAAGATTCAATAAGGAAGTTAGAATCATTAGTGTCTACTTGAAAAAGTCATTTATCCAAGTTATACTATTACAAATCCTCAAAAGATACTTCAAGAGTTGTAGAGGTCGTATGTGAGAAAAAAAAAACAGAAACAAAAGGAAAAGGTAGATTTATTAATTATGGTTGAGATATGAATCCATATTCTTCCCACACATATCACTTGATCATCATCAAAAGTTCACTTTTCTTTTTGTTGCACCCAATTTTTTCCAATACATCAAGTGTTTTCAATTCTTTAAACGATCAAATATTTCTTCAACTCAACTGTGTGCTCCTCCATTCTTTTAATATCAAACTCCTCAATCCCCTGCTGTTTCATCTTGATGATGTATCAGAAATCACCTTAGAAATAAACAAAAACAAGACATAACACAAATAGAAAATGTAGTTTGATAAACATTTGTAGTTTTGTTCATTCAACTTCAAAAAACTAAAACAAACCCAGGAAGTAGAACATTGTTGAGATCATTATTTAAACAATGGCTTCTTCTGGTAGAAACCGTTCAATTCTTCAACCATTACAAGCATCAAATGCATCCATGAATTGACAGTGACATCAAACTTATATGGTCAAAAAATAAACAATAATATTATTATAATAAACCTTGTCATCTTAATCGGGAGACCCCTCTTTCTACTACTATCCAATTTCAATGATAAGTTATAAACTATAAACTATAAAATTGTCAGTTCTGAAGCTCCAACACAGAAAGAAAAGTACAAAGAAAGAGAAGGCAATATGTGGTTTACCTTGGAGAATGGTACCCCCAAAAATAGGCAAAACAAGAACAACAATAATGGGGTTCTTCAGCAGTTCCAAAATGGGGAGAAAATAGTATAAATAGCACCAGTACTTACAGTAAGGCCGTAAATGGCATATCTTCTAACATTGTCCCAAAAATTCCTCAACCAAAGAGCCTTCAAGGCCCAAAGCCAAAGTCCTTTCGCTGTGGCAACCATCAGAAATAGGGCAACACCCACCACGGCTCGATTGCACCGGCGGATTTAGTATAGGCGTAGGGGGGCTCGAACCCCCCTCAACTTTATTGTCTTTATATATATAATTATCTTTTTCTAATAATCATAAATAGCTTAATGATTATTTTAGTTGTCAACCCCCTTCCAACCGGGGTTCAAATCCCAATTATGAAATTTATTTCTAGATTTTTCTTTTTCTCCAAAATTACAACCCTTCGATTTCCACCCAAGAAATAATAATAATTATACACTTTTCCCCACCTAAATTAAAGCTATTACCTATTCATCTTCATTCATTTTATTGTTTTCTTTATTTTCATAAAACTTAATATTTAAGACCATTCTTATTGTTTGTTTTAGCTTTAAAAATTCCTTCTTCAACTTCTTCTTGGATAGCTTCTTGTTCAACTTTATCTCTTAATTTACGAGGTAAGCTTTGTATTTATTTTCTTCTCTTTTTAAGTTTGTTATTTTATTTTTATGCATTTGGTTTTAATATTTCAAGTCATTCTTATTTTTTATATTAGTCCATTTTTTTTATATCTATTATATTAACTCTTGAAATAATTTATGAAACTTAAATAAACTTGTTGGGTTGTTTAAGTTATAATATTGTTGTTATATGTCAACATCTTCTTGATTTATTCTCGTTACCATGTTATGTTATTGTAGATTCAATTGGAAATCTAAATGGAGAAATATTTTAAAAGAAAATTGAGGGGACCATCATCTCCTTTGAAGAAAAGTAATAATAGTTTTGAAAGGTCCATTATTAAAGTAAAATTAGAAGATTTAGCAGCAGATCCTAGTCTAAGGATTAGAATTCTTGATTACAATTGTAATATTCGTGATGAAGTTCGTAGAGCATATCTACAAAAAGGACCTTGCCAACCTCGAAATCATACTTTTCCGTTGAAGAAATTTGGGTCACAGTCAAGAAGATTTAATCCAATTTGGTTTACTGAATATCCTAATTGATTGGAATATAGTATTTCAAAAGATGTTGCCTATTGTTTATGTTGTTATTTATTCAAACTAGAAGTTGGAGAACAATTAGGACGTGACCATTTTGTTGGTGAAGGATTTTCAAATTGGAAGAAAAAAGAGAAATTGCAAACTCATGTTGGAGGACCAAATAGTGCACATAACCAAGCTTGGGGCAAATGTGAAGCTCTTTTAAATCAAAAAACAGCAAATTGCAACATTTTTTAACAAGATGTCTAACCAAGCAAGAATTGACTATCGGATTCGATTAGGTGCAACAATTGATTGTGCTCGATTTTTGTTACAACAAGGTCTTCCATTTCGTGGGCATGATGAAACTGAAGATTAAAAAAATCAAGGTAACTTTCTTGAACTCCTACAATGGTTATGCAACCATAATAAAGATATTGAAGTCGTTTCTTTGAAAAATGCTCCTAAAAACTTGAAATTGACTGCACCAGACATCCAAAAAGATATTGTGAATTGTATTGCAGTAGAAATTGTCAATTCAATCATACAAGATATTGGTGATAAGTTGTTTTCAATTTTGATTGATGAGTCGAAGGATATATCTTCAAATGAGCAAATGTCAATTGTGTTGAGATATGTAGACAAAGGGTGTGATTGAGCGATTTGTCAGTATTGTACATGTTACCGATACAAGTTCTTTATCACTTAAAGAAGCTATTGATGGAGTCTTTTCTATACATGGATTAAGCAGGACAAGTTTGCGTGGACAAAGTTATGATGGAGCAAGCAATATGTGAGGAGAATTTAATGGATTGAAAACATTAATTTTGAGAGAAAATGAATGTGCATTTTACATTCATTGTTTCTCTCATCAACTTCAATTAGCTTTGGTAGCTATTGCAAAAAATCATGTAGAGATCATTGGTCTTTTTCTTTTAGTTGTAAATGTGGTGAATGTTATTGGTGCATCAGCAAAACGTCGAGACATGTTAAGAGAGAAACATAGTGCCAACACTTTTGAAGCTCTGAATAATGGTAAGTTGTCAAGTGGAAGAGGATTAAATCAGGAAACAATGATTAAACAACCAGGAGATACACGGTGGGGATCACACTACATCACTTTGGTGAGATATATTTCAATGTTCTCATCAATTTGTGAGGTACTTAAGATAATTATAGACGATGGAACAAATTCTGAACAAAAATATGAAGTAAAGGTTCTAATGAATTCAATCCAATCATTTGACTTCGTTTTTCTTGTGCATCTTATGAAAGCTATCTTGGGAATCACAAATGATTTATCTAAAGTACTATAGAGAAAAAATCAGGATATTGTGAATGCAATGAATTTGGTCAAGATTTGTAATGTAAGATTACAGTCAATGAGAGAGTCAGGATGGCAATCATTGTTGGATGAAGTTTTAAGTTTTTGTAATAAGCATGGTATTCTAATGCTTAAAATAGATGATGCATTTTTAGTTCGAGGGAGGAAAAGACGAAATTCTCAAGAAATCACAAATATATATCATTATCGTGTTGAGATTTTTTATGCAGTTATTGACATGCAACTTCAAGAGTTAAATAATCGTTTCGCTAAAAAAAGCACTGAGTTGCTTCTTTGTGTGGCATGTCTCAATCCAAGCAACTCATTTACTGCTTTTGACAGACAAAAGCTAATTTGCCTTGCACAATTTTATCCTAGAGATTTTTCAACTACGGGGCTTCTTATTCTTGAAGATCAACTTCAAAATTACATCATTGATGTGTGTTCAGATAATATGTTTGTTGGGTTAACAAGTATTGGTGATCTTTCTCAAAAAATGGTGATAATAGCTAAAGATAAAGTTTACCCATTAGTCTATCTGTTGCTTACCTTAGCGTTGATCTTACCAGTTACAACGGCTACCGTGGAGAGGACATTTTCTGCTATGAGCATTATAGAGACTCAGTTGCATAATCGAATGGAAAATCAATGGATGAATGATTGTCTTGTAGCATATATTGAGAGAGATTTGTTTGATAAGATAGATATTTAAGCTATTATGTATCGATTTCAAAATATGAAATCTCGTAGGGGACAATTGTGATGTACAAAAGTCAGTAAATTTATTAATTTTTAGAACCACTCGCTTATAAATTATTTTGATTAAACTATAAAGCCCCCCATCAAAAAATTTTCTGGATCCGTCACTGCTCGATTGTCTTGATTTCCCACTTTTTGTTGCTTCGATTGTCTTGAAATCCGATGGGTGAGTAATTTTTCAGGGGAATCGAATGAAGAGGAAGAGAGAGAAGAGCTGAAGATCATAGCCCTAGTCGGAAAGAAACAGAGAGGAACATGACAGCCGAAGAAGGATTAGAGAAGACAATCGTAGTTGGAGAAGAAAGAATACAAAAGACTGAGAGAAAAAAATTAGAGACAAATAGAAGGAGAAACGGAACAAGGAAAGTTAATTAGGGCTTTTACGGATCAAAGGAAAACTAATATTTTATTCGTTTAATTCTTTAGTAAACCTTGACGTTTTTAAAACGTCAAGTAAAAGTGTCTAATTTAACGTTTAAAAACCGTCAAGAATTTTCGAAAACGACTCTCCTCTACCTTTTTATAAAAATTCTTGACATCTTAAAACATCAAGAATTCAATTGATATTTCTTGACGTTTTTAAAACGTCAAGGAAAAATACATATTACTTGACGTTTCAAAAACATCAAGAATGTTGAATTTATAAATATTCTTGATGTTTTAAAAACATCAAGAATTTAATAGATATTCCTTGACGTTTTTAAAATGTCAAGAAAAAATATATATTACTTGACATTTAAAAAACGTTAAGAAATCTAAAATTTAAAAATTCTTGACGTTTTATCTATGAAATCACCTCTTTCTTGACGCTTTTTTCAAAAAATGTCAAGAAAGGAAAACAACAACTGTCAAGAAAGTCTCTTTTTCTAGTAGTGATTATTGTTCAAGATCGTTTACCAAGATATTTTATATTTAGTACACGATCTTGAACCAAGATTATTTAACTTTGGTACATGGTCGTTTAGATCTAGAAGAGAAAATATATGAGAGATGACAAAGATCATTTACCAAGTGGGAATTTGAAGAAGTGAAAAAAGAAAGAAGTGAAAATCGAAGAAGGAATAAATTCTATAAGAGGAAGTGAATAAATGACGAACAAAAACAAGTGGGAAATGAAGAAGAAGAAGTAATAATATGAATAGGAGATAAATAAATCACAAAGAAGAAGAAGAAAAAGAAGTGAAAAATTGTTCGCAATATTCAAGTACAAATCTAAAATTTATGAAAATATCATGGGTTTTTTTATTTTGTTGCAGAGACCGTAAATATTTTTGTGTTTTGTTATATTTAGAAAAATTAACCTTAGTTTTATTTGTTTTTCATTTTTATATTTCTTGATTTGTTTATATTTTCCTTTCTTTATTAATGGGGTTTTTTAAAAAATATAATAAACCTGCAAAATATTTACACTATATAGAACAATTTTGAAAACAGAAAAAGCCAACAAGCCCACGATGAAAAATATCAAAAATACCTCAATCAACACGCGATTAATTGGCCACACACGCGCATGTAATTCTTCTTCTAAACGATCATGATACCTGATCGTGTAGGAAATGATACACGATCGTGTAGTTATTTTTAACGATGGAAAAAATGTTTCATGTAATTCTTCTTCTAAACGATCATGATATGCGATCGTGTAGAAAATAATACACGATCATGAACGATGGAAAAAATGCTTTGTGTAATTCTTCTTCTAAACAATTATGATATGTAATCGAATAGGAAATGATACCCGATCGTGTAGGAAATACTGCAAATCTAAAAGGTCGTTTAGATCATATCAAAGTGATATTTAAAGGATCTTTATATTCTAAAAGAGAAGATGTAAAAAAGAAATAGAAGATGAAGAAAGAACGAATGAAATCTAGAAGAGAAGATAAATGGAGGAGCTAAAGAAATTTGGAATAAAAATAAAAATTGAAGAAGAAAACGTTGAAGAAATCTAGAAAAGAAAATGAATAAATCGATAAAAAGAAGAAGAGAGAAGTGACGAATCGTTCGTAATATCAAAGGCAAATATAAAATTTATGAAAAAATTCTACCAGCTTCATGAGCTTTTTGATTTTATTATACGAGTCGTAAATCTTTTTGTGTTTTATTATAGTTACGAAGACCAACCTTATTAATTTGTCATCTTTTTTATGTTTAAATTAATTTTGAAATTTAAAATTTGCAACCTTTGATGTGTTATTTGATTTTAAAATTTCAAATTTAATTTTAAACTTTTTTTCCTATTTTTCAATATTTATTATATATATTTATTTATTAATTGTTTCGTATGTGTGTATATATATTTATTAATTTATATGTTTTATTTAATTTTAAATTTTTCAATAAGATAATTTTCATAAATGTAACAAAACACCAAACTATTTACGGTCTGTGTAACAAAGCCCATGAAGTTAGCAATTTTTTAAATATTACAGATTTGCCCTTTCGTCTTTCTTCTCCTCCTCACTGCGATTTCTTTCATAGTCTTCCTCTATTTTTTTCCACTGTGATTTCTTTCCATGTCTTTCTTCTTTTTCTCTTCTTTTTTACATCGTTTAAATTTGGGTAACCAATTGTAAACGACCGTATACAAAAAAATAGCAAAATCTAAAAGATCGTGTATAAAGAATATTCTTTTCCTCTTCTTTTTTTTACGTCGTTTAAATGTGAGTAACCAAATCTAAACGACCATGTACAAAAAATAGAAAAATTTTAAAAATCATGTATAAAGAATCTTGAAAAAATCATTTAGATTAGAGTAGCCAAATATAAACAATCGTGTAAAAAAAGTAAGCGATCGTGTAAAAAAAATAAATCATAATGTAGACAAATCTAAATAATCGTGTATCAAATTTTGAAAAAAAATCGTTTAGATTTAGGTTTAGATCTAAACGATCGTGTAACCAAATTTAAACGTAACCAAATTAAACGATCGTGTAACAAAATTAAACGATACAATTGAAAAAATAAATTTTAGCCAAATATAAACAACCAAATATAAATGATCATGTACCAAACAATAGCCAAATCTAAACGATCGTGTACCAAACAATAGTCAAATCTAAATGATCGTGTACCAAATATATTACGTGCGCGTTGTTGATAGCGTAGCTGACGGGGCATTTTTTATATTTTCTATGGTGGGCCTGTAGGTTTTTTTGTTTTCAAGATTGTTTTATACAGTGTAAATATTTTAGCGCTTTGTTATATTTTTTAAAAAACTCCTTTTCAATATTTAAGTTTATGTTAATTTACAAATATAGAAAAAAACCCAAAAATATTTACAGTCCATGTGACTAATAAAAGCCCATAAACTACCATTGTATTTTCATAAATTCCAGATTTTCTCTTGAATATTGAGGGACGATTCTTCACTTATTTTCTTCGTCTTCTTTGCGATTTATTCATCTCATCTTCCAGATTTTCTTTCTTCTATTTTTAAACGATATTCTTCTATTTAAATCTCTTATTTCATCTTCATCATTTTTAGAAAGATGCTTTGAAGCTATTTCATGATTTTTTTAATATTCTTCTTTATCTTCCTCATACTAAAAAATATCAAGATCGTTTAAATAACATTTTAAATAATAAACACGATCGTTGACAATAGTTGATACAATCGCTAGATTTAAAGTTTTCATAATCATTTACATGAGACTACAAGATATCTTATCATAACCAACACGATCTCTTATGATCATCAACACCATCATTTACATGATCAACACGATCGTTTACCATGGTCAACACGATCGTTAGATTTGAAGTCTTTAATGATCATTTACATTGTACTACACGATCACGTACCATAATCAATATGATCCTTTACTACAATCAACACAATTGTTTACCATGGTTAACACAATCGTGTAAAGTATTTTATTTCACTGCACGATCGTCTAGTCTTATAATTGTTGGAATTTATGTCCTAAAACTCATAGCTTGTAGTTTAAAATTATATTCTATTCAATAAAGTAGTTATTAAGAAGTTATTAGTGAAAATAGAATACTATAATCTTGAATCCAATAAACTAAGGTCCCGAGTGTCACGCTCTGCTCTAAATGTCACCCCATGCGACCAAATGAGGACGTGCCTCCTAGACATCTGTTGTGTATATCCTAGACATCCGTTGTGTATCTCTCTTTGAGACTATACTCTGAACGCCTAGTAAGTGGAACAACGCTTACTCTTGTCTCTTTAGCAAAGCTCTTCCATTGAGCATTAGAAACTGACACAACTTTCTACAGCGAAAAACTACTTTTGAACTCGACTTCGTCGTCAAGCTTTTAGTACTTAACTCAAAAATTGTAGGCAATGGGCACAAATATAAACACAGCGGCCTATACTTTACAACTTTTGAACTTTACTCTAATCGCCTAGTGCTTTTACATAGCCCTACTTAAGACTTTGACGCCTAGGCGCTAATCTCAAGGAGATAACAACAAAATAGCGAAATAAATGAACTTCTTCTCTTTATTAACTTAACACTTGCAGAGTTCATTCATTACAAATTACAACCCTTGAACTTTACTTTGCATAAAATAAAACCTAGTCTGATCTTCTCGAGCCGTCCTTCTTCTTCCTACCAAGATGCTTCTCTTCACGCCAAGGACTTAAAGGTGTAAGACTCCGACTTTTATCTTTTTTTCTATTTTATCATCTACAATCCAACTAAAGGACATCCTTAAAGGTTTCCTTTTCTTTCTTCACCATTAAACACTGCTCCTTATGGCGGGTACCTAGAGGTGTAAAGGTACAACTTAGTCCTCCGCCTCAGTCGCCCAACCACCTCTCTTTGTGGATCACATTTAAGGTTATCCCTTCCCCGACTCAGTCCCTTAGCTCTTTGGCATTTCGGGTTAAACTTGACCAACCTGCATACTCGACTTCCTTTGTAGTCGAGCCATCCACGATAAGGAGCCATCCGCTTACCAACGGGCTCCTTAGACGTATGATGAGATGTCATGGTTAACACACCATGTAAGGCTACAGAGTAACTATGCCTTTCCTTCTTACCTAGGCTACAACGCCTCAGAACATCTTTCACTTGGCTTCAACTCCTAACAATCTGTGGATGAAAAAACATAAAACATATGTCAAACGGATTTAGTTAGTGATGGGTTTGAGAAAACCTTTTTGGGGAAAGCACATATAGAATAAACAAGATTAACCACATAACACCAACAACCATAAATAATAGACTTCAAAACTCAAACTTTTGCCGCCTCAACCACAGTCACGCCAATTATTGCAAATCCATATGGTTCAAGCCATCAAGCAAACACTACCCATCACTGGGACCTAGGATTCTCCCATTACCTTTAATCACCTAGATCTGGGATTCACTTTCACCAGTTTCTCATCGCCTAAACCTGGGATTTACTCTCATCAGCATCACGTGATAGATCTGGGATTCACTTTCACCAGCATCACACGATTGAATTGGTATTATTACCAGCATCTCGTGACAATTCCATCTTTTTCAAACCTAGGATTCTCCTCTTGCCATGACCTAGGATTCACATTCAACCAATGTCATATGAGTTATCTAGGATTTCAACGAACGTCCAGCATCAAAAACACGTCACGCTCGCCCTAACCTTAGGATTCTCCCCTCGCCTAGAACTGAAGTTCACATTCAACCAATACCATGCGAGTTACCTGGGATTTCTACTAGCATCATGCGATAGATATTATTACAAGCTAACAGGGCAGACATAAGGGTTAGACTTTCGACCTATTTTCCTTACATATAATCACAGTACCAACAATATCACAAGGTACTTTCAGATAATCAACAACAGCATACAACATTTCCATAACAAGCCTATAAACAGAACACACTATTTTAGTATAAATCATTCGTAGAACATATCATTCTTTAAAAAGATCAACAAGATACCAAAAGCTTGCTTAAAATAAATATTTATTCATAAATAATCAACTCATAAATCACATTGAAAACTTGTTTATCGCTCGCAAACATTTATTTATTATAAGGATCACTTACGACAAATACTTAGCCTCAAACCTTTCCTTCTCTACTTTTGGAGTCCTCTTCTTGTTAGGCGGTTCTCTGGATCGGTCGTTCATCACTTAGGGTTCCTCCTTGACATCTTCGTTTGAGGAATTTAACACTTCCGAACAACGTTTTTCTTTTAGATTTTGGTCCTATTTATAGTGATCTCCCATGCTCAAATGGTCACTTTCACACTTTACACATGCCTCCTTATTTAATTCGTTGTGCCATGTACCCAACCCAACTCAACATGTAAGCTAACCGTTAGCGGTGATTTAACTTTTCCTCGAGGCACACATCTTATCTCATTGAGAAACCAAACTCTTTTATCGTCTGACCCTCATATCTTCTTGGAAAGTAACAGACATTTACTTTCACTCAACGAGTTGTCAAGTCATCTTGACATGACACTTCCTTGCCTCCACTTCCTTAGGCGTGGATACTTCTTCTCACATTACTAAACAACTAACTCCTAGCATTCACTGCATGCTTCTTCCTTGTCGGCTTACTTCTATCACGCCGCTTGCCTTCTTGAGATAGAACTTAGACTTAAGCATCTCTTTTGGCATCCTTTCCTCGCAGAATATCATGCTTATCCAAGACAACCCCTTTCTCCGGATTAGTGCCTCACACCGAGGCTATCTAGCGTATACTTGAACTTTATGTAGAGACATAAATGTGGATCAAGTTTGAGTATATAGCACAAATGGTCTATATTGTATGAATAAAGGTTGGACGCCTTATTCTTGGGAGACTATGGATGCAACTCGCTTTGTAGTTAGTACAAACGATGTGATCCTGAACCGTTCATGTAGAAATTTGGAAGTGGGAGCATCCTATGTAAAGAGTTTACATAAGGCTAGAACCATGAAATAGTCACTTTTAAGTTATAACACTATTAACCGTATAAAACTGACTATTTTGAGTATTAATGACCTAGGTAACTTAATCTTAATCATGAGCTAACTATGAACTTCTATTCAAATAAAATTATTCTTAGATATGCATAGTTGAGGGCAGCTCATCAGTGCTTGCCCAATAAGTCTCCCATTTCAGGGGTAAGACTAAGTGGATGGCTAGAGACATAAGGTACAAGACGAAATTCGCTCCTACCTGCTTTAGGGTTAGTAGATAGGTTGTTCCCTTAAGGACTGAATCTAGGTCTTGAACAAGGGGTCACACCCTCTCATCGGCCGGCGAGGGATTTGATTTATAGGTTGGATCTTAAACCAATTTTTCAATAGTAGATCAGTAGGCTTAACAAGCAAGAATTAATCTCGAAGGTAAAACGATATTTTGACCCAAGCGAGGTTATGAACAACCTATGAATGATTAAATTACTAATCATTAATCATGGTTATCTCATATGGACATAAATATATTTATAGTATGGGGAATGCAACTACAGGACTTCAGTGAAATCACCCGTTAGTTAACGAATGTTGATTAGTTTGGTCTAAAAGGATTTAACAAGTTGATCTCGGATCGTTAAAGCCCATGATCTATAGGTCCATTAGGTTCCTCTGCAAGCTCATATAGAATTAACTTAGAACAATATGATGGAATAATTCGAATTGTTTGAAATAGGTAAATGGAGAGAAACCGATGAATATATGTAATATAGTCATCGGTTATCAATTTTAGATAGAGCTTTATGTTTAAATGTGATTTAAATATTAAAATTATGAATACGGACTCATATTTGGAAGCTCGAAATTGATGAAAATGGTCAAAGTTGTAAAAAGTCAAAATGTTGACTTTTGACCTTGAAAAGTCAAACTTTGACCGACTTTATATTCAAATGTGATTTAAATTTCAGGAAAAAATGTGGATTCATGCTCAGGAGGTCGGAATTATTCAAGACGAATAAAATGATAAAAAGTCAAAATTTGACTTTGACTTGAATGGTTAAATGGCCATATTGCCCTTGGACTAAAGTTAGTGGGAAAATCCAACATTTTGTTGGATAATTCCACTAACACTTAGTGGGATAGGTGGCTACATGAGATGTAAATACCTAGTCCACTAAGTTCCACTAATGATTAGCGAAATATTAGGTGTTAAGATTTTATGGACAAATTACATGCAAGCTTATAAATAGTAAAAGACTATTTGGAATTGTAAATTTGGTCATTTTTTCTAATTGTAAAAAACTTTGACCATTATTTTTTGTAATTTGGAATTACAAATTTCTCTCCCTAATCTACACCCTAAATCTCCACCTTCAAATTTGATCTCTCTCAATTTCCTCCACCTTACAGGTCTCACGACCCAGTTTTAGGTTCTAAGTCCGAAGAATAACCGGTCAACACTAGTGGTGGTCTCGGCCTCAAGTTTGTGAGGAGATTACAAGAATCAGGAAGTTTCAAAGGTGAGTTTTTCTTTTAACCCTAATTTTTTATACTTCGGTTATTTTTAAAGCATGTTAATTTCTAAATTGTTCAGATTCAATTAGAGTAGAATAGATCCCATCATTCCCCTACGCATGTCTCGATTTCCTTCAGTACTATATCTTAAACGATCGTGTAGTTATGGTAAGCGGTCATATACACTGATCTCATAATCGTTTAGATTATATTATACTATCGTCGTTTATGTCTGAAGCTTTCTTGCCATCTAATCCAATCATTTAAATTTGAAGCCTTTGTTCTCATCATTTAAAATGAACTACACAATCGTGTATCATGATCTAAACGATCGTAGATCATTCATTTAAACTATAGTACACGATCGTTTAGAAAAAATTACTCGCGTGTATGTGGTCGATTAATTGTGTGTTGACTGGGGTATTTTGGGTATTACACATTATGGGCATATGGGCTTTTTCCAAATTCAAAATTGTTCTATATGGTGTAAATATTTTATGGCTTTGTTATGTTTTTGAAAAAAACCCTTAAATTTATATATTATTTTGATCTTTAAATTTTTAATTTTTAATATGTTTTGTCTTTTAGTGTTTTTTTCTGGATAAATAATTTGTTTTTTAATAATTTTTAAAAAGGATAATTTACATAAATGTAACAAAACAAAAAAATATTTATGGTCCATGTAACAAAAAAAAATTAAAGTCCATGAAGTCACTATTGTTTTTTCATAAATTCCAAATTTACTCTTTGTTGGTTTTGAATATTGCGGGACAATTCTTCATTGTTTTTCTTCTTTTTTGTGATTTATTCTTCTCCTCTTCATATTATTAATTTCTTCACTTCACTTCCTTTTCTTCTCCTTGTTCGTAATTTCTTCATTTTCTCTTTTAGAAAATTTTCCTTCTTCTTCATCTTTTATCTTTTATCTTTTTTTTTTTTACAAAGCATGTATTTATTAATAAGTTTATTGATGAGGTTTACAAGCAATGACTTATAATTAAGCTTTGAGATTATGAAATAAAGTTGTTTGTGGTTTTAGAAAGATACTTGCAAAAGCATGAATTTAATAAGAAAGGTTTTTAAGTGTCATGCCCCACCCCAAATGTCACTCTCTGCTTTGTAAGCATGAATTTAGACACCCACCATGTTCCTCACTACAAGATGACACAATGAACGCCTAGTAAGTAGAACAACTCACTTTAACTTGTCAAATCGTGTTCGCCTCGAACCTTAGAGACTTACTCGTTGCAGCAGAAAACATGTAACCTTTAAACATTACTTCATCTCCTAATACTCTTGGTGTAAACACAATTCATTTACTAAGCAATAAAATACAATTAATGAGCAGCAAAATAAACATAGCTTCTTTTATTAACACTTTAACGAAGTTTACACTTAATAGTTACATTCCTTGTCTTGCAAAGCATAAAGATAAAACCTAAGTTCTAATCCACATGCCTTCCTTCAACCACTAAAATGCCTACTCCTTACAACAAGGTATTTAGAGGTGTAAGGACCCCATTTTCATCCTTCTTCTCGGTCACCCAACAACCATTTCATGAACAACTTTTAGGGCTTCCTTCCCTGACACATTCTTTCACACTCATCGTCTTTGGCCTTACCAACCTTGAAGCTTTAGGTGACCTTTCTTCGATCTGAGTTGTGGCCCCTGCCGTTAAGGAGTGAAATTCTTACCCACCAACTCCTTGAACGCAAGATAGGATGACACGACTTGCTCACCGTACAAGTTTACATAACAACTCAACTTTTTCTCCTTTACTTGGCTTTTACGCCTGACATCCATTTCTTACTTGGCTTCAACGCTTAACAACTGGGAGGGAAAACTGAAAAGGTCAGTCAAAGACATAGTGAGTGATGAGTTTAGGAAATATCTTTTTGGGGAATACAACATACTCATACTATTAACAACATTGAACATAACCCAAAATCATACACACGAGTTTTCATTCCATCAATTACAACCACAACAACACCAAATAATTCCACGTATTTCAATTATCAGGGCATTCACTACCTTGCCACCAGGACCTGAGATTCTCCCATTTACATCTAATCGCCTAGACCTGGGATTCGTTTTCACCAACAACTCATCACCTAAACTTAGGATTCACTTTCACCAACATCTTGTGGTAGACTTGGGATTCATTTTCACTAGCGTCTCACAATTGCATCAGGATTTCTACTAGCATTTCATAGCATTCAATCTTTTCTCAGACCTGGAATTCACTTTCACCAAAATCTCATTGCCTAGACCTGGAATTCACTTCACCAGCATCACGCGATAAACCTGGGATTCACTTTCACCATGATCTCTTATTTCGTTCCTCGACTAGATCTGAGATTCACATTCACCAGCATCTAACATCAAGAACACAACTAATTCTAGCTCAAACCTGGCATTCACTTCCACCAGCATTTACCTACTAAACCTGGGATTCATTTCCACCAGCGTCTCACATTAAATTTGGGATTTCTACCAGCATTTTACGATTTATCAATCACCATTACTCGTTACAGAAACACCAACATCAAATGAGAGACATTAGCTTAACAGATCACACATAATACCAATATCACACAGCAAGCACCAACAAAAAGATTTCATAAGAAAGCTTTTAATACAAACATTCACAAAATACTTGCTTTCGTTTGTAAAAATCGTAATTACAGCATTTATGTGATAAATATCATGTATTCATTTAGAAAGATCATTCATTCAAGAAACCATTCACGAACAAACATTCATTTTTAAGGATCACTTGCAATAACACTTAGCATCAACTCTTCCTCCCTTTGGCTTTCGACTTCCTCTTCCTGTCCAGTGGTTTCCCTCAACCGACTTCTCAACACTCCAAAATCTTCTCAACAACTTAGTAAAACGTTTAACATTTTTTTTTTTTATGCTCTTTCTTCTGGGGTCACTTCCATTCTTTATATGTATCACCTTACCGTTCTACAACGTAAATGCAACAAACTCGAACTTTCCACGTAAGCTAAACGTCAGTTATGATTAGACAATTTCCTTGAGACGCCAACCTTATCTTCTTGGAAAGCTAAACTTCTTTAAATCACTTAACTTTCTTTTTAAGAAGCAACAAACATTTACTTTCTTCAAAGGGTCGTCTAGTCACTTCAACTGAACACCTACCTCATCGCCATACTCTTAGGCATAGTTCTGTAAAATGTAAGTGTTCATATTAAAAGGAATCACTACAAGAAATAACATATACAATAACTATCGAAAAAGGCTATAATATACTTTTTATATCCTTTTTTGAAAATCCTAACAACCCATATTATTAAAAGTCTGGGGCTTTTTATATCGTTTTTCCAAAGCTATAATGAGTTCGATTGTATAGTATGAAGATATAGCTTATATACATTGCTATAAAAACACTTGATAGCGTTTATTCATTGGAACTGTAATAAGTTTATATAGCTTAAATTGACATATAATAGTCTTTTTTTCAACGGTATAATATAGTATTTATAGCTACAATATAGTGTTTATAGCTATAATACTAAGCTACAATATAGTATTTATAGCTATAGTATTAAGCTACAATATAGTATTTACAGCTGTAATAAAGCTGTAATAATGCTATTTAATCGTTTTCAATTATTATAATAATTATAATAACCTTTTAATACCATTTCGTTTCTGGCTATATAAATCTTTCTATAGCTTTAACTTATGACCATGAAAGAACTAACTTTTTTCTCAAGATAATTTTTAAATTAATTAACTTTTGATAAATTTTAGTTCAAGGACTCAACTTTAGTTAAATCTACTCATAAATACTTTATACTTTATAGCACAATGAATACTAATAAATTTCATTCATAATGTATTAAAATTACAAAATAAAGTAGTTAATAATTTACTTAATGAATGTTGCGGTCTCAATGTACCAATCACACAAATTAACCCTTAAGATACACAAATTAGTAAATGTACCAACCACACAAATTAAACCCTCAAAACACAAACAAAATTCATCATAAGTGTACAAGATTATATGAGCTAACTGTCATCGTTGGTTCTTTAGTCCTCTGGTTAAGACGACTACATGTCATTCACCTACATAAATTTATAAAACATATATTAATTTATGGTTATCTAAACACCAATTATAGTGGATATTAATTAAATAAGTATAGAAAATCTTTAACAAATGTAAACAAAAAAGATTAGAATTAGACAACATACCAATGATCACTTTATCAAATGGACATGCAACTATACTTCCCAAAGCTTCTTCAATACATGTCATTTCTGGTGTTGGCCTCCTCTACGTAACTACTATTATTCCAAAACAATATATTCTGTTTATCAAACTACAAAGACAATCGAAGTTCTATTAAAACCATAAGGATTAAATCCTAAATTTTTTGCATACCATGACATCATGGGCAACTCAGTTCTAGTTTGTGTCGATCCAAACAATGACACTCATAACCTCATTCATCAAATCATATAAGACAATCCAAAGAAACATACGCACCAAAGTCTTCAAATAAAATTACAAATCATATTCAACCAATCATATAAGATACAAAAACAGCTTCTAAATCTTCCAAATCATATTTAACCGTAATCATATCCAGATCCATATTCTGAACCCAAGTCAGCTCCACTCTAATCTTCATTGAAGTAGCGAAAAATATGAGATATATATACACACATATATACTTTAATTTTTTAGTTAAAGATTCAAAAATTTTGTGGGACTTTTTGGGTTTTATCCAATCATCATAAAAGACTGAAAAAGACATCTCCAAATACGAATAATCAATCCTCAACAAATCTTTTGAGTCAAAGGTGTATGAAGGTCTAGAAGAGTAAAATAGGGTTCGTGCAGCTTGAAGAAGAAAGACTGGGCCTACTGTGATGGATCATTTTTGGGCCTGCAATCATCAAGTGTTACAACTTTTCTAAGATCAAAATACACAGTTTCAGTAAAGGTTCCTTCCCTCTTGTAGGTTTTTTCTTAGCCATACAACAGGACATTCTCTTTTGAGTTGATCCATGAATTTTCAGTTTAGGGACATGAATTCCTGAACCATCCACATGCCAATAATGTACGTCCGATGGATGGAAATAAAGTATTGTTCTTTCAAATATCAGTTATCCTAGCTCAACTTCAATCTTAAGTCTTGTCAACTGTATCTTAGTTGAAAAGAATTTGTAACCTCTATAATAAAAAAAGAATTAAAAGAAAAAGAAAGAAAGAAAGAAATCATAAATTTTGCTTATTACAGAGGGAAGTTGTAAATGCATTTTAGATTGTTGTTTAACTTGTTTCGAGAAGCAATGGAACTCAAAGCACAGGAAGCAAATTTTAACCTAAATAAACTTATTTAGTGAAAATTGTTCTTTCAGTCTCAACTTTTTCCATGTCTAGTAATGGAGGATTGGAATAATGTGTAGCATAGCGGCATAAAAGCACAAGTTACCTAGGAACGTAGCGTACACTTGGTTCATCAGCTTATTCAGTAATAATCAGACAGTGATAAGTCTATTTGCTATTCTAACCTCATACGCGTAAACAATTTGCTTGGAGTTTAGAAAGACTAAAAAAGAGCACCAAATACAGGCCCTTTTTTAGACAAACTAAGAACTTAATGCAAAAGTCACCTCGTTCTTCTGATAACTGCCAATGAGAAGGACTTCACCATTCATATTTATACTCGTAAACACAACCTGGGATGGTAATCATGATTTAATCATCAGATTAGAGTTATTCAATGCAGGAAATAATATACAGAATGATGTCTGGCATTTAATAAAAAGTTTGACAGTAAGATCGTATTTATGTTTACCAAAGGAGCTAGGATTATATTTTAAAACGTAAAACACAGTTCGACAGCTACGTACTCTAAGCTAGGAAAAGTTTTAACAGCCTTAAGTAATTAGGACTAGAGCTATAGAAATTGGAATTTTTAAAAGGATAAGCGCCTACAATTGAAATTTTATCTCAACAGTGTCTGGAAAACATGGAAAACGGAAGATGTTTAAAATACTTCCAAACTAAATCCGTAACTCATCAGTAATTAAATCTTATTAACTATTATTGTATGCAGGCCTCCAGCTATTTTGTTGCACGATCCAATTCATACAGCCAAACTATGGTTGTGATGCATCAATTATCTAATAGAGACAGGCAATTTAATGTGTTGATTGCCATCTACCTTTCACACTAAATAAGTTATGAACGTGAAATTCACTTGTAAGATATCACTCCTACAATGGTTCATTGACCACCAATGTCTCCAATTCACGATGGTTGACTACTAAAAAGCACCCTTAGAAAAAGAAATACCTATGCCCATCGATTTCTCAGCAGGCCAATTGCCACATTCAAAATTCTTACCTTTGAAGGTCCTGCAGCATGAAGAATGTTACAAGCTTCCCTACCATCTCCTTCAGATTGGATCCTGCAAAAAGAAAGGATTCTTAAAAACCTCTCTACAAGGAAGAAAAGGATGTTGAAGTACTAACTACTTGCAAGTCGGACAATTGAGGTTCACTTAAACTACAAATTCAAGAGTTTCAAAGAAAAACCGCTAATTGTTACATAGAATTACATAGAGAAATCTAAAATAATAAGATCGGTAGGTGGGAGAAAAACAACTCAGAAGAATTCAAGAAATGGTGTATCAAATTTTGCTCAATCAAAAAGACAAGGAACCCCAGTCTTCACTTCCAACCATACCAGTTTGCACTTAATTTCAAGATTTAAGTATCGACATCATACAGTAAAACACTTGTAAGGTTAATTGTTAGAGATAATTTCAAAAATATATCAATCTACAATACACCACATTCAGAGTTTCAAAGGTTTTCACAGCTAACTAAGCCATATAAAAAGGTATCTTTGCTTGCACTTCAACAACACATGCACGCATTCAAACAAACAAAAGTAAACATGTATCATAAGCTTTCCATATATCTATATAGGCCAGTAAAAATAACATTAGCACATCATCTCCATCCTATTCAAATTACCTTAACCCTGTCAATTGTTCAGCTTCAAATTGATTAGGAGTCAACACTGAAGCCACCGGGATTACCTAACCATGAATTGAACTTATCAAAAACTTTTATGGACAAGAACAGGAAAAAGAAAATATAAAGGGCAGATGCTTAAACAATTGTTAGCTTCCAACACACGAGGATACAGAATTACATTTTTAATGGTTCACATACAAAAGTACTCAAACATTGAAAAGTTCAATAGACAATGCTAATTAAGGAAAAATCCAAGTTAAGTCAAGTCAAGATTAAGTGAATGAGCTATGAAGCACCACCAGGGGCCATTGTGAGCTGGATTTCTCACCTTCTCTCAGTATACAGATACTAGTTCTAATAATGATCGTAAGTTTTAATAATGCAGAAGAAGAAGAAGAAGCAACAATGAAGGGGGGAGAGGGAAGTGAAAAATGATCATAAGTGAAGACAAACAAATTATGTAGGAGATTTGGAAGAGATGGGATGAATTACCAAATCTATTCTTTAGTACTAAAAAGAGTGATGAGGAGTAATCATATTATTGAAGATTTCTCAATCCATTAATACCTTTCAATCATCAGCTGAAAGATGAGAAGAACTTAGAGAGATTTGAGAAAGAAAAAAAAAACTTAGGAAACATTTCCAGCTTCATTGTCTAACCTCGAATCATTTAGTCAAGTTTCTAACCTAGAAAGGAAGAAGAAGACTAACTTCGAATCATTAGGCTATCACGCGCCAATGAAGAGATGAGATGAGATGAAGAAATCGATGTTGTCATCATTAACCTGGAAGCGACGTCGTCGTCAGTTGAACGCCGATGAAAAAGACTAACCTGAAAGCAAGCGCCAGAGAGGAAAGACTAACCTCAAATCATTAACCTGGAAGAGGCGTCGTCGCCAATTGAACGGAACTCATGAGAGGCCAACCGATGAAGAGATGAGATGAGATGAAGAAATCGATTTAATAATGTGAGAGTTGAAGAAGTCGATTGAACTATGAGAGCAGCTATCGCACGCAGATAAAACAAAATTGATGTGACGAAAAGAAAAATGTTTTAGGCTAAACGCGCGTGGGGGATTTTATTCATTAATTACTTTTTTTTTTCAATACCTTAATTTAAAACGAGCTATCTTGGAGGGCTATTAAAAGTCCAATATGTTGTGAATATTTTGAAAAGCTTTCTTTCTATGTCTTATGTTGTACGCATACATAACTATATCGTATTATTGTTGATGTTGGTGTTATTTATTTGAAAAGAAAAGATTTCTAAACAAATGTTTTCTTTGATGATTGCGATGCTTGTATGGGAGTAAACCATTAGCGTTATTCTTATCGGTGAGCTAACTATTATGTGATGTGCACATAATGAGTAAAGGCATAGAGAGAATGGCCTAAGCAACAAGAAATGAACCAAAGAGATTCCCCAAAGGATGCTGGCGAGAGGAAAGGAATCTCGGATCTTTGTGTGGGAATGGTTCATTTTTCGATAGAAAAGAATAAATAAAAGTTAATGTGTGATTTATGTTTTCATGAGAGGGGTTGAGACTGTATTTATGAAAGGAAAATGAACTTATATATTTGCATTCTATTCCCCAAAAAGTTTTCAAAGTATCACTCACTAAGTCATTGACTTACAATTTAAGTTTCCCCTTCCCCAGAATTTAGGCATTGAGGCCTAAGATCGGGTTAAAAGGTAAGCAATCAGAGCTAAATGATTGGTCAAGGAGCTAAGCGATTGGACAAAAGAGTTAAGCGATCGTTTTAAGGTTGAAGGTTGTAAAGGTGTTTGTGATATCCTTGTTGAGATTCTGTATTAAGAATGTTTGTATTATTATGATTGTAGAAGGCATGAGTTTAAGATGATAAAGGTTAAGATGTGTTGTGTTGTCTTTTCACTACATAATGTTGTGGTGTTCATCATTTAGTAGTGTTAAAGGACCTAAGCTAGCTTCTGTCATTTCGCATTAGGAGAGTCAGGATTGCTCAAGTCGCATTTCGTTCTGCACGACAAGTTTATGGATGTGTGTGGGGCGGGGTGTGGCAAAGGAAGCTAAGTATAAGTACTACGCATTCTAAGGTGAGGGTAGTTAAAGTGACTAAGAATGAGAATGATGCGTTCTGAAAAAGGAGCATGTGTTCCAGCAAGACAACGCAAGGAAGGGTGGTACGTAAAGTAACGCTAGGCATTATGCTAAGTCAAAATAACGCGAGAATGGTTGTTTAGTAGTCGTTTTAAGCTAGGCAAGGAAAGGTCAAGCGAGGAAAGGGTGATTCATATTAGTTAGCTAATTACGTGTTAGGTTAGAGTTAAGCATGTTTAGAGAAGATAACCTACACGTCTAAAGTACTAAATAGGAGCCGACGAGCTAAGATAAGTTTAAGGATGACTAATCCAGTTTAGGATTAGTATTAATAGGCCTTAAGAGTTCAAAGGAAGGAATAAAGAAATTCTAAGTGTTGAAGCTACGCCAAAAGAGCACCAGGCAAGGAAAAGAATAAGGGGTGTTAAGAAAGAGACTAAGATGAAAACATATAGTTTTTGTGAGTGACTCTTTCAAAGAGAAATAATAGAGATTTCTGAATCTTGGTTTTTCAAGTCATGTTATGTTCAGTTTAATGCATGTACAAAATTGTTTATGGTTAAGGGAAAAGCATGACTCTTTGAAAGAATGTTTCCAAGTTAAAGTATTTCGATTTATGATACTTGTATATGTCACACCCCGCCCTGCACACGTCCTTAACTTTGATGTGCGAGACGAAACATGACTTGAGTAATCTTGACACCTCTAAATGAAATGTCGAAACGCTCGCTTAGGTCCTTTAACAATATTAAACAGTAAGAACAAAACCATAACCAACATAAACAAATGCTACTGAAACAACACAAAACTTCACTTTTAATCACTTAAGCTCATGAGTTCAACAAGTACTAGTAAACATAAACATGCATAATAATACATGACACATAAGACATGACCATTAGAAAATAAAGCTTTAGAAATCTGTAATCATTTAGAAAATCACTCACAATTTGTTTTTCCTTTCTCTTACAGAGCCTTGCCCAAACCTTTCTTCACCAAAGAGCTTCTCGACAACACTCTTAAGCAATTTCTCTTTCTTTTGTGGGAGTTTAATCTCAAAATAAACTCTTTCCTTTTACTTTAATCTCTTATTTAAACTAATCCCAAAATAGATTAGTCACTCCTTAAACTCTTAGAATTTTGTCATCTCCTGCTTAAATAAATTATAAGTCTTTGCATGTCACGACACCTGGAATCCAACTCCATTGATTTGATAATTATAACCCCTAGAACCTCTTTAAACCCCTACACGATTGTTCACCCTTCCACACGATCGCTTATCTCTCTTAAACGATCGTTTTCTTCTTATACGATCATCTAGCTTTCTTATACAATTGTCTAGCTTTCTTACACGATCATTTTACTTCCTACATGATCATTTACTTTACTTGCTTATACGATCGTTTAACAAAAATATTCTTTTCAAAACCTTCCATTCAGGAATAACGGGTCGCACGGTATGCAAGTAAACCATTAGCTTTACTCCTATCTTTGTTAATTAGTTAGTTATCTGATTAACTAACTAATTATTTTGATAGATAGTCATTTGATTTTTATTTGATTACAATATCACTACAAGAAATTGCATTTTTAGTAGTGCACAAAAAACGTCACTAATAGGAAAAAACACGTCGCTAAATAATACATGCACAACAATCATGAACATAACATCTAACCGATCTCAAAATATGGATGCAAGGCACGAAGTAGGCACCTTTATCACCAAAAAAAAGAGCACCATGTACCTATTTTAGTAGTCTTAGAACTTGCATCACCAACTATATTTACTATGTCTTGTTTCAAGCAGATCTTCATCAGACACCAAGGTCGAGCAACCAACCCAGTTCTGTAACTCTGGGAAAACAATCATGTTAAGTCATATATATAATTAAATTTATAAGAAGTCAAAATTAACATAGTTTCAGACCAGGATAAGACTACATCCAAAACTAAGCAGCCTACTTGCTGGAACTTGAAACTCTTAAACTAATAAACTAATAAAGAATATTGTTTAGACTAAAAAAGATCCACATTGATGCAAAGCTATAGGTGCACTTCCAAATAAGATCTTCTCTAAACATCAAAATGTTTTGCTCAATGAAAGATAATGCTACTTGTGTACCTGAATCAAAATGTTATAAGAGCACCCATGTATATGCATTCTTATACATGTTTTTAGCACTGAATTCACATTTGTCGAAAAATATCCCCATGCCAAATAGACTCCTTCCACAATAATAAAAAGAACACGTTGATCTACCCAAGAATATTTTGTTGGTAAGAAAGGCTTAATTATAACTTCATCACCGGGTTTATCACTATGAATTTTCAAATCAGAAGATATTAAAATTATAAAACTATTTAATATTTAAAGACAATGGAATTGAATAAGAAAATGAAGAAATGTACCAGAAAATACAGCAGCAGTAAATGCCTCAGTTTGACAACAACAAATAGCAAAATCAGTAAGAGGCTTAACATTTAATCCATGAGTTTTCTTAACTACCTTGCCCAGTTCATCACATAACCCTGGACATGCCTTGTGTTTCAAAACTAGGTTTAGTACATTAATTAAGAAGACAAATTGTAGTAACAAACATACTAATCTGTAGATATTGAAATTAGAAATTGGATAAACATGAAGGAAGGTGATGAGTGAGTAAAGAAGTTACGGATAATGAAGGTAACTTCACCTGTACTAGTTGAAATCGGAGTTAACGGCAGAAACAGCGGCGTTTTTTAGGGTGAGGGAAGCTGGAAAATCTGGAAGTCCAAGCCGCACACCAAACGCTGGCGGAGGTGGACGACGAAGCGGCGGAGGGTGGAACGAATCAACTGAGGCCTTGGTGAGAGGTGGAAACGTTTAGCTTCGATGCCGTCGTGGGTCGTCGTCAACGTTCTAAACGCATATAGCTTCTGGTTAGCTTAAATTTCGCCGTCGGAAAAGCATATGGCCGAAACGCATCATGGCCGGACGAAAAGTTCCCTTCAGTGGCAGGGCGAAACGTTGTGGGTCGCATCGAATGGTCCTTTTGTGTAGCCGGGCGGTGGAGATGGAGAAGAGTGAAGGTGGGGTTTTTTGGGGTTTCTTTCGTGGAGATGGTAGAGAACAAAGGGGAAATAAAAATAAATATATTTTTTAATAATTTTTTAATGAAAAGTTGGAGGGAAATGAAGGGAAAAGGGGAAGTTTGGTAAAGGTTAGTTGCTAGAACTATTTAATTTTTAGTAACATTCCATTCTTTTAATTAAAAACGTGTAATTAATAATAATCTTTTGTTCAAATTTTTTTGTGACTGTAAATGAATTTTTACCGATAAAAGTTACTTGCGCCACTAAAACTTTGTCATTGAATAATGAATTTCTTGTAGTGTACGAAAGCCTTTTATTTTGTTAATTAGTTAGTTATCTAATTCACTTATATTTGCGGTATAATTACTTTGAATTCTTTTTTTAGATAACTTATAGTTTTTAATAATAAAAAAAAAAACAAAATACCGTATCAATCTCATGACAAAGGCAAGTAGTCATCGATCATCAATTTATTGTTGTCTGATTACAATTTGACTACTATTTGATATTAATTGCTATGCTATACCGATTTATTATTTGATTGTTGTTTGACATTAATTGCTATGTGATTGTCAAAGATATTGATTGTTGTAAGATGGTTGTTTGATTACTTTGGTATTAATTGTTATATGATTGTTGTCTTATTACTATATGATACTAATTGTCAATAATATCAATTGTTGTCTGATTGTTGTTTACTTACTATTTGATACTAGTTGTTAGTTAGACCAAATTACTATTTGATACTAATTGTTAGTGATATCGATTGTTGTTTGATTACTACTTGATGCTGATTATTATTTAATTATTGTATGACTATTATTTGATGTTGATTGTAATATGATTGATAATAATATAGATTGTTATTTGATCACCGTCTTATTAATATTTAATTGTCAATGATAACTACTGTCTGATTTTTAGATAATTATAGTTATTTGACAATGATTTATATCTAATTTTAATTAAAAACTAGTTTTTATCTTGTAAGATATGCTAATGATATTTATTTGGTATTTAATTATTGTGTGATTACCATTTAACAAGGACTATTATTAATATATTGTTGATACACTTAAAATGTTGAGTTACTTGAGTATTTATTGATCGTTGTCTGATGCACCAATAACTAATGTACTTGTTAATATGTTTTAATTTTATTAAAGTAAAACAGACATCATCGATAGAGAATTGTTTAATTATAAATTTTGAGTTTCTGGCCATAGCCTCTCCTCCATTTTGTCCAACAATATTCCTCTACAACCAAAAAAGGATAAAAATTTGAAAGGGTATTAGAAAATTGAAAGAAGAAAATCTCCAAGAAAATGGTCACTAATCCCCACAAGCTCTATATACAAGAGGGACAGAAAAAGTTTAAAAAGGAAAGTGTAGTAAACTGAAAGTGGAAATAAGAATCATAAAATATGAGGGTAGTTTCGAAATAATGAATAAAATAAAATGTTAGATTTAAAAAGTTGTCATGTTTACAAAATTACAAATATTGCAAATTCTATATTACAATTTTTCCTTTATAAAAACTCCTTGCCCAACTAAATAATATATACTTTGTTTAAGTATATATATATATATATATATATATATTATTAATTGGAATCTAATTCAAATTTCAAATGTAAATTTTTCTTTATTATTTATTCCTTTTAATACTTTAATTAATGTAAATTAAAACTTGTCATCTTATCAACTCCAAGGAAAAGAGAGTTAGTCGATTCTCATGGATTATACGACAAATTATTTTGATGGATATAATATTTACATGTAAGCCGATTATTCACTGACATTCTTGATTTTAAACCTAAAATCACATATTATATTAGAGTACCCTAACTCTCTAATAATAAACAATTCGTTAATAATACATCAAATACCACTTCAGAACTAGTGAGAGAACGTGGTCCCATGTTTGATTATTGAAATTGATACGCCTCAAAATTATTCATCTGCTTACTTAATAAAATTGATTTAAATGTGAATATTCTCAATTAATAAATTTACACATAAAGGTTTGAATATATTTTGTATTCCAATCTCATACAACGAAACATACTCGCATCTTATCTCGATGATGAGTTTCGTTTTCTCCAAAGAAGATTAGGGTTTGGTAGAGTGAGGCTCAGAATCCGCTAACCCGATACCAACTAACCATCAACTAAAATAACTTTTTGAGGTAGTTGTTTGTTGTCCAGAATTGGATTGGTCAAACAGAAAAGGATTACAAACATTACCATAAAGTTTTAAGTCAGAACAAAATAATGTAGAATCACGTAGGGGAGTAACCAAAATGTCTTCATCATAATCATATGATACGATACAACAACGGATGTCTTATACTTTGATGATTTTTATAGTTTTAGTTCTAAGGACTAGTATCACATATCTAATATCTATTCGTTTGCTTTAGTTTCTGTTTAATGGGATTCCCCAAACTACAACTCTTACTAATTTTTTTTTTTTTTAACAACCATCTCTTTTGAGGGAAGCTTCTAGAAATGACTTTCTGTATGTTAACCAATTCTAACATCAAAAATAATAACAATAATAATAATAATAATATTACTCGAGCAAACTTGGTTTTGCCAACCTCTGTGAAAAATCCCAAACATTTATTCCTTGATCCCACCACCATATCCAGCTGGGATCACCAAACACCCACGTACTTTTGTTTTCATAGACTCCAAACTCAGAACAAATCAATAGAAGACTACTAGAAAAAAGAAAAGTTGGATTGAAATTTCTCATCTTACTTGTATAAATGGCAAAGAACTTAAATGTGTGATTATGAATACAACTTCTTCTACAACATATTCACCCAGATTGTACACATCACAAGCAAGAATTGGTGAAAGAACAAAGAAAAAACCACACAACTTCATATTTCTACCTTATATCTACTAACTCTTCCCCATCATTGACCATTCATTCATACACGCACTTTTCTTTCCTTCTTATATAGACTAGAGCAAAACACTAAGGGAGAATTCATCAATTATACAACGACAAAAAATAATGAAAAAGGGATGAGCAGAAAAAGAATGAGAAACCAATGAAATCATATTACCAGTTCGAAGTCATCTCTCAGCAACCAAATCGCAAAGCCACGGCTTATCGGCTGCATGCCAAGATGAAATCAGAAGAATACTACGAATGCGAAGCTTTCCTCTCAACCATACCTTCATTCTCCCCTTTGCTCTTTCAAAAATCATAATTTTTTTTTAGAAAAGTTCCTCTGAATTAAATTTGTTCCATGCTTCCTGTTATCATGAGAAATAAAATTTTAACAAGCCCAACTAGAGGAAAGAATAGTTGAAACTAAGGGATTATGAGAAAGCAGCAGTGATAACAGTTACTTTACGTTTAAAAAAAATTATTTCCCCATTCAAATTTCCAGTTAAGAAAACTTTTTTTAATATCCATGAGTGAAGCCAGCTTATCCGCACCTCGACTAATCTCACAAGACATCCCGCCTAGCCCTACAACATTTTTTGTGTCAAGGTAACTCTAGAAAATTAATTCCTAGGTAGATGGCTGTCATAAAAGTTAGTTATTGAGACTATGTCTCCATTTTTACCACTAGACCAATCCACGATGATTTTAAAAGTAGTTATTAAAAGTTTATTTGGATTGGCTTTCTAAGTGTTCATAAAACTTTCTTTGCAACAGAAAACACTTAGAAAAGCAATCTGAAAACACCTTAATTCTACGATACTGTTTATTTTTAAAAAAATTTCCCACTAGCAAACCGATAAAAAGACAGGAAAGAATAATTCAAGTAATGAAACCACATTTTAGCATACTATTATTTTAAGTGTTTAAATTTCTACAACCTATTCATTTGAGAAGTCGAACTAAGTCAACAAACTTAAAATTATTGTATACCGAGAGTGAAACATCTTACATCAGTATGGCCTGATAGAAAGAAAAATAACTACAAACGGACGTCAAAGAACTAAGAGTAGAAACAACATTAAATCTTTAGTCTCTTCCAGAGCCTTACGACATTACTACTATCAAAACATCACTTAATAAGTGACCACAGCTACGCTACTCCTCAAATATTTCAGATTTCAAGCCTTTCTGTAATCATTGGCTATCTTAGTTTACTGGTTGACTCACTTTTTGTTGGATTTCTCCTTTTTTGTATGATTGTTTATTCTTTCATTTTCTTCTCAATGAAAGCTTGATTATTCATAAAATGTAAACATTAACTTGAAACCCACTAGTTCAATCTTTAACAGCATTTTACAGTGGACTTGTAAAATAGCCACATTTATAAACTAAAAGTGGGGGAATATGAACTGAGGGAGAAATATTACCAAGTATTAAAAAACTTTTCACACAAATTGTGAAAACAAGGCAAGAAATTACAAGACCCCCTAGGACCATTGGAGTAACACCTAAAGAGTAACCTCATGGTAATCAAGACCACTAATGAGGAGCTCATATGACATCCATAACTAACCAGGAAGCAGACACATTATGAAGTATCCAGTATCCACTACTAGAGCTGTATTTAAATTTTTAATACAGTAGCTTTTTTCATCATTAGGAAACTATATATGGCATAGAAGTACCTTTAGAATGTCAAACACCTTCTCAGCAACATACTTTTGCTGAAGAGTGGCACCTTTTTGCTGCACCTTATCAGGGTGAATGCACAGGGTCGCTTTCCTATATACTTTCTTGACTGCATTTGGAATAACCATCTCAGTCAAAGAAACTGGCTGCCACCCACACTCAGGCCAGAGCACCTAATCATCATTCAACAGTGAAACAAACAGGTAAACCATCTAGTGAATCAGCATAGTATTTTCAGGCCACGACAACAAATTGAAACCTGAGACCTAGCTTCTTATGATACCATTTCAATTGTTATGATAAATGAACTGCTCACAAGATTCTTTAGCTAGTAAAATCCACAGTAATAGTTTTGTTAACATTCCTTTAATATACAATCAAAAAATTGGGGAACGCATTGGTTTGGATTGGCTTATAATAAGGTTAGTATTAAACCACCAATTCACCCAAAAGCTTAAGCCGGTGGTAGAAAGGCAAATTTAATTATATATCACTAACACTTCTCCCCATTTGTGGGCTTGAAATATTTGAAAGGCCCAACAAGTGGAAATCAATTTTAATTGGGAAGGAAACGACAATGCAAGGCCTTGAACACAGGACCTCCCTAGACCACCTGCTCCGATACCATATTAAACCACCAATTCACCCAAATGCTTAAACTGGTGGTTGAAGGCAAATTTAATTATATATCACCAATAGTTAGTTCATATTCGAGTCCGTTCAACCAGTTTGAATGTGCTTGATGTAAATGGTTTTTAACTAATTAAGCTGATTTGAAAAGAAAATATGAAGTTGAAATGACTTTTCTTACGATAAAGGAAGTTAATTAAGGCACACAGCATCTCAGGATTATTACTCATTGTAGATGATCCAACAAAGGATAACTAACATGCAGCCAAATAACTTACATATTGCAAAGTTGACAAAAGAGCACGTAAATTTCCCTCCTTCCCGGCAGCCCAACGCTTGATCTCTGCATCCAGTGTCTCAGCAATTCTCTGCAAACATATTATTGGAGAGAAATCTAATGAAATGTTCGTTTCTTGTTTGGGGAAAAAGAAGTACATAAAAAAAAATTGAACAGCAAATTTCTTTCTATGTTGTATAAACTTATAGAGTGCAAGACACTTGTCAAATATCATCCTTTCACTTTAACTTCATCCAGATATAGCATAAGGAGAAACATGCAGTTAAAATAGTACCAAACCATTAGTAGCTGCTTCAGATCATGACAAAACTTTTAAGGACTTCCAAGGTTATACCAAGTTTTGGACTGGACACATTGGAATTTCAAACGAATCAGGCAAAAAATGAAAATTTTAAGTTTTTTGGTAAGTTACAAATAGAAGTGAGCACCATGTTTCTTATAAGACAATATTGAGTATATTATTTCATTGATAAATCTGCATTCAGTCTCGGAAAATTTAAGAAAATAAACAAAAACAGGATGAGACAAATAACAACGTTATGAAAAACTAGGTTTTCTCCAAATCAACACAGATTTAAAGCCATAAATGCCTAGTTCCAGCACACCCCACAAAAGAGAAATGGCTGGGCCTGAAACTGGAACAGAAACAAAAGCAATAAATGTCAAGAACATAAACTCACATGTCTCTCGGCTTGCTCCCTCTGCATTTGAAGATCTCGCTCATTTTTCTCAGCCAGAGCTTTAGCCTGAAATAGTGCATACAAATTTGAAATGTCTCATTAAAGCAGAGCATACTGTATCTATGTACAAATAGATTAGAATCAAGCATAAGTTCATGCGAACTGTAAAGCATAGTACAGTAGTTCTAATTGCAAGTTTGTTCTCTTTTGTCCACGTCAGTACGTTATGTAATGCATATTTAAACAGATAAGTAAAAGGCACCCATGCACAATATTCTTCCCCAAGTCATAGTCATGGATTCAAATCCCCTCCAACTAAACAGAACACAAGCATACCGCACGTGTTTGGACCCTCTGGTGGCGTTCCAGTCTGGCTCTTCGTCTTTCCTCACTTTCCCCATCAACTTCCTGAAATTCTCCAGAAGATGGAGGACCTTCGCCAAAACAAACAGTTAAAGTCAACGCCCGAGACAAAAAATCCAACTTCTATTGGAATGTATGCAAGTGCTGAAACTTTGTTGAAGATTGTATACAGATGTAGAAGTACCTCCAAAAATAGATGAAAGATCATCTACAATATTAGTAGCAGAAGATGCTTTCCTCATATTTGATGGAGGGGTAGAAGACGGTTTAGTTGTCTCTGGTCTATTTGGTGATTGGGCATCAAAGTTGTCCTGAAAAAAGTACCCAGTAAGAAACCCAAGATTAAAAAGAAAGCAAAGGAACTGATTTACAAGATTTACGAACTTAAGGCCTCACCATAGGATTGGCCCTATGCTTGGGTACACTACTGGGTCTACCCATGCTGAAAAATGACTCAAGGTCATTTTCGTTCTTCTGTTGACTAGCCCTGGCTGCTGCTGCAGCCCTCTCTCGAGCATCTACAGCAGCCCTTTCTCGAGCCTCTGCAGCAGCTCGTTCCACAGCAGCTCGCTCTGCCCTACTTCGTGCTTCAGCTTCTGCCCTTGCCACAGAAGCTCTCTCTCGTGCTTCCCTCTCTTTTGCTTCTGCAGCCGCCTTTTCTGCTCTTTCCCGTGCCTCTGTTGCAGCCCTTTCTGCTCTTTCTCGGGCCTCTGCTGCAGCCCTTTCACGGGCTTCTGCTTGAGCTCTTTGAACTGCAGCCCTTTCAGCACGTTCTCGAGCCTCTGCATTTACTTTTTCAACAGCAGCCCTTTCAGCTTTTAAGCGAGCTTCAGTAGCTGCCCTCTCACGCGCTTCTCTTGTGGCCCTTTCAACAGCCTGTCTGACTTTTATCCTTTCCATCTCAAGCTCCCTAGCTCTTTCCCTTTCCTTCTCTAACCTTCGTTGTTCTTTCTCTTTCTCCTCTCTTTCCCTCTCAAGCTCCCTCACTCTTTCTTTCTCTCTTTCAGCTTTCCGTTTCTCCTTCTCCTTCTCTTCCCTTTCCCTTTGGAACCTTTCACGATCTATGCTCTCCTCATCTTCAACTCTCTCACTTCGTGTGGCTTTTTCATCTCTATCCCAATATACAGCTTCTTTAATTTTAGAAGTTCTTGTACTCTCTCTCTCCCTCACTTCCTTGGCATGCTTAAACTTAGCCTCTGCTCTATCCATTGCCTCCTTCATGGCTGCAGCAGCAGAGTTCATCTCTGCTTCTTCATTTGAAAGACTATTTACTTGTTCATCAGCATTACTTGGATTCCTTCCCATGGCAAATTGCTCGAGTTCATCCACTGAAGATACTTGATCTCTCATTGAAGGGGAGGTAGATTTAGGAATCTGAAAATGATGGGTAGAACTGGGAAATGAAGAAAAGTCATTAGCATTCATCTTTGAACTTCGTAGTCCATACGAACCCATTCCTTCTTTGGGAACCTGCTGTGGTATAGGAGGTGGTGGTCTTGAAGGGGGTGGAGCAACCGTGGGTTGCGTAAAAAGAGGAATCTCTGATACAGTGAGCCAGATTTCATCTGATTCGACACTATCTTCAAATCTAGATGTATCTCCCATCACGTTTGCATCATTCGAAGCAGGAGGGGATGTTGATTGAGGCCCAAATTTATGAGAATTAGTTGAAACTGTAGGAATGTCAAACACAGGCTGATCAAAATGTCTATCATTCTTAGCAGGCACATCCTTCTTCAAAGGTTGTACAGAAGTTTTTATAGATGGTTTCTCCATTGCATCTTTACCGTTAGGATTCTGAGGCCCAGCAGCAGTTCCATCTACCCTAGGAGGACTCCTAGCCTTACCTCTATTATTCCCTTCTGATGAAAATGCAGGGACAGATTTACTAAGGCTAGCAAATGGGTCCATATCATCAAAAGCTTTATTATTTGCATCAGAGGAAGAGTAACCATCAAATTTTGGGCTTTTAAAATTACCAATGTCACTAGCTTCTTCGTGTATATCATTGTGCTCCCTTGACACCCCAAATGGGTTTTCCATTGCCTTGGAGGATGTTGTGCTTTTAACTGATGTTGGCTCTGACGACCAGCTGGCTCTTGAATTTGACCTGAAAGTAATATTACAGGAAACATAGGCATCATTCAATTTGCCCTTTGCCAGACAGAACAGCATCCATTAAAAAAAACAGAAGCACCGGTTCCAAAATCTATTAGCTAATTGTGCCAACGAAATATGAAGAAACAACAGCTCTATTCAGGCAAACTCTTCTGATCACCTAATAGTAAAGAAGTCCAAATCAGGAAGAGTACTGGAGCTATCTCAAGGAGAATACATTAATAAGAAAATAAAATAATGAAACAAACTGAAAAAAAAAACAATCGAAAAAGACTCAGATGTTAGCAAGTTTCCATTTGAATCTGATGTCAATCAATATTTTACCCAAAAAAAAACCCAGATTATAAATTTGTAAGCTGAAGAAAGACTAGGATCTATCTGAAGTACAAGACTAGACTATTTCAAGTGAATAGAAATATAAATAATTTATTGTTATTACCAGCAGGCAGCAGCATCTTCAAGCCAAGCATCCCCATTTATGCAGGTGCTCAACTAGAAAATGCTGCTTTGAAAAAAAAATTATGGTCGTCCATTTTCCAAGGTAAATCCAGAAATGAGATGTAGGCAGTAGGTTTCCCTGGAACATGGAATCTAAATCTATACAAAGCAGCTTATGATATTTCAAACCTACTCCTTGATCCTAGGTACCATGGAAAATGGTTAACAGTTCTGTTCATAATAAAATTTCTAAGATGAGCATTTGACTGCATAAATCCAAAGCACCTCTCCTCTGAGCTTGAAAGGACTGCCAACCCAACCAAATTGTCATGCAATATTCTATTTCATTTTATTAGTAACGGCTTTCATTGAAAAAAAAAAAGAAAGGATACAAGAACATATGAAGAAATAAAGCAA